>NC_043960.1:35069356-35176856 GCF_902148855.1 Sphaeramia orbicularis
AAAATTCTAAGCAGATACTAATATATAGCTAAAGTCATTTTCATTTTCTTTATCTTGTTTTTATTCTTTACCCCTCCCTTAACAAAGAAACTATTGTGATTAATACAACATAGTTAAAAGACCTTGAGTGCTTCATCGCATTATTTCTGAATGAACATAAAATCAAACATTGAAAATTATGAAAAAACACTTAGTATAAGACGACAAAACTAATATCTACCACTACCATAAGTGAAAAGACAGGTATGAAGCTGCAGATACTGGCCAATATCAGCAAATATTATCAATGATATATCAGTGATCTGCACATCCCCTAGAAATTCTACTTATTGATACTGAGCGACCCCCGTGACCCTGGTGAGGATAAAGCGGTCTCAGAAAATGAATGAATGAATGATACTGAGTAAACTGTTGTACATGTATTCTTGGTGAGTCATCTAAGGTGGCAGTGACAGTGTCTATAGTGATCAATTCACCTATTATTAATGACTGCCTTTTGGATGAACCTGCCCTATCTTGTCAGATCTCAGAAACCAAAGCAGGATCGGTCCTGGATAATTCTTGGATGGGAGCATATGCACTTTATGTTGTGTAGTATAGTCTGTATAAATATGCACTTTATGTGAGTATAAACTGCAATGCAATTATTTATCTTTTTTGGACCTTTCAATTTCTTTTCTACCATCCTTTAGTTTATTTTTTGCCTGCCAAAGGGACTGGAGACAGAAATTAAATAGAAAGCTTTAATCAGGTATAGAGCATTTTTATTTAATGTTTAGTACATGGTCAAATAAAGGAGATAAGAACAAGAATCAATCATTTGGAGGTTATTGAGTGAAAATGGGGATCGATATAGCCATGCAGAACAAGGCACAAACATTCTTTGCAGTAAAGAGCCAGAACGCGACTAAAATGTATGTAAATTAGCAGTACTGAAGTGTCAACACATACACATTTTAACATGAGCATAAAAACAAACCTAATGTTACGAATCAACCTTAAATGCATCGTTTCCGTGACACCCTGAACGCACCATACGGTAATTATAGATTGTAGAGAGTCTTCCTGTGTACAAGCTATGATTAAAATGTAAAGGTGCCTCTATGGGAGCTATCCTAGTGTTATTTATTTCCTATTTTACATGTGAGAGGACACCCACGGGGGAAAAAACGCAGTATATTAAAGCTGCCCGTGCCACCGCTGGGTTCATTTAAGGTTATTTTTCCTGCGGTTTCGGTTCTTTCTTTCTTCCCCGGTGACATTTCTGCTGCTACCTTCCCCCACAACCCGGCTGTGCGCATTAAGAGCCCGGTCACTGATGTGTCTGGTCCCACAGTGGAGCAGACCCACCGTTCGCCATGAAAAGCAGGGAGGCTGTGCGCCGCGTATGCGCACGGCTCCACGCATCACTCGGCTGTGCAAACGCTAGAAGTGCGCATGAGGCTCCGCGGCCGCATCCGCACACATACTGACCATTAAATGCAACAACAGGGTCCCGGAGCTGTAAATTATGACCCGTTTTCTCTAAAGTTCATGCCCCGGTGCGTGATATTTAAAAAAAAATATACCCAGATGAAGCTGACAGACGCTGAGGTTATTCACGAAACAGTCCGTGAAGCTAGCACCGAAAATCACCAATGAAATAATAAATAAAAACCTGAATGCGCCTTAAAACCGAGCACGCGCCTATAGGTAAATACCCCCCACGTGCAACCGTTAAAACGAATTAAAGCTCGAGCTCGTGAAAAAAAGAAAAAAACGCAAAAAATTAAAAAAAAAGAAGAGAAAAACCCTTTGGCTCACCCTGTTTCATCTCCTTTCCTTAATGTAATTCCACGCACACTCATTCAGTTTAGCTCCAAACAGGGATATCTACTTACCTCTGAAGAAGACGAGCGGATGAACAGACTCAAAATGTAAAACACAGGATGAATAAAGACCCCGAACAGTCTTTAAATAAATAGATAAGGCTGCTATTTATCTGCTCATTGCGGTCCCGTCGGAGCCACTCCAGACTGGAGCTGCGCACGCATCAGCAGCGAGTCCTCCCCTCCCTCCTCCTCCTCCTCCTCCTCCTCCTCCTCCTCCTCACACAAGACACAGAAAAAAACAAAACCAAAAAAAAAAAAAAAAACCCCACGAAAATATACATAATAATAATAATAATAATAATAATAATAATAATAATAATAATAATAATAATAATAATAATAAAACAATTATGTAATACATTAATACATAAATACATAGATAACCCGCATATAGAATAGAATAGAATAGAATAGAATAGAATAGAATAGAATAGAGTTTTGCACAGGTACATTGTGATACATTTAGTATAACATTTAATCATTATAAAACATACTAAATCATCATCATCATCATTATCATTATCATCATCATCACTAATAATGCACTAACAAATCTCACATATAGAATAGAATAGAACTGAAAAGAAAAGAATAGAGTAGAATAGAATAGAATACATTGACATGTAATCATATAATATAACATTTAATCATCATAAAACAAACTAATCATCATCATCATCATCATCATCATCATCATCATCATCATCACTAATAATGCACTAACAAATCTCACATATAGAATAGAATAGAATACACTAACATTTAATAATATAAAATAACATTTAATCATAATAAAACAAATGTGATAAATAAATAAATAAATAAATAAATAAATAAATAAATAAATAAATAAATTAATTAATTAATTAATTAATTTATTTAAAAAAAAGTATGTTATTACGCTCTCATTCTTTTCCTTGGTCCAGACATTATTTGACTCCTTGACACTACTCTGATGGTGGCTCAGGAAGCAGAGCAGTTCAGATCATGGCAGCTGTGGATGAGAGTCTGCTAAGGACAAGCCCTGGTGAGCAGGATCCCCTGGGTCTCCATATCTGTCCCAGCCAGCCCCAGGCTCTGCCTGCGGGCCCCAGGGCCTCTCATTGTTCCACAGGGAGGCTGTTTAATGCACTATAATGAGTTTCGCAATACACCCTGGTGGCGTGGTGGTGACTTTGGTGTGGTTCACTCCTCAGTGTCTCCCCCTCCATCTCCTCCTCACCCTCCCTTACACTGTGTACAGTCAGGATTACTCACATGTGGAACGCTTAGATCAGGACTGGATGTGTTGTTGCTTTAGTGTACAGCTTCAATCAAGATTTCTGTACCAGAGATATAAAAGTGAATAGTCAGTGTTTTCAATGTAGTCAGAAATTGCTTGCAGGTGCTCTCCTCTTCATTGTCACTGCCAGTTCAGTCTGTTTGGATCAGCTCCAGAATGCTCCTGGTACATTCATGCTGCACATGTTGGAAAAATGTGTCACTATACATTACAATACAAATATGGAGACTTTGGAGGCTAAGTAAGTGTTAATGGTGCAGGTTTTCAATGGTCTTTGTTTTGGCGTTGTATGAGAATCCAAGTGTTGTTTTATAAAGGTCTATACATGTCTTTGTCCTCATTCTTCATAGTCAGAGGATCATAAATGTCACACTGCATGGGCTGATGTTTGCTTTTACAGCCACACAATGTCTACTGTACTCTGTTTAGAGCCAGAGGGCAATACAAAGCCTATGAAACTACACACAGAGAGAAAGAAATAGATGTGTGGCTCCATCAAAGCTTGACTGGGTGACTCCTTCAGCTCTACACAGAGCTGGCATAAGTTCCATTAATTTTTCCTTTTATTTAGGAACATTAATTCTGCAGTAAATATATTTCTCTTGCTCTGCTTCTAATCTATGCCTTCCATTGAAAGCCATCCTGTCTCCAATGTTAATCAAGGTCAGGGTTCACGGTCAGCATGCCCTTTGATGGGTACCCATTTGGGATGCCAAACAGTCTGGAGCTTTGTTTACCTTTTTTTTCTCCATTCACAGCCTCAGCTCAGTTGACATGCACAGAGAACAAGGCATTTTTGTCTGTAAAAAAGACCCGTTTGACATGAGCCAGAGCAACAAAGGGAATTCATACTGACTTAAGAGCTGGAGCAAGACTGTGAAAATGACACAACATATGCAAAAATGACATGTTAATAACTGTAGCTGGTCTGTTAGGAGGAGAGATACCTGCTTGGGCTCAATAGGATACCTTTAAAAATAAACTCAGCTGTGTTATTTCACAGCCCAAGACACAAAAGAGTCCTAATTCACATTTACACTCAATTTGCATTAAATTACCCAGAGAACGTCCCCCTGTGGTTTCAGCTGAAGAACACCCTCTAGTGTTCATTTCCACTGAAAGGTTCTGTATCACTGACAGAGGCAACACAGCCCACCCCTCTGTCTGACCTTGTACAGTCCCCCCAGGGTCAACACAAGCCTACAATAAAAATACAAACAATGTGGGACTGGCGCAACAAGGAAAAACAGAACAGCACTGAGAACTAGAACTGGTGATGATGATGATGATGAGGATGATGCAATGAAACGAATGAAAGCTATGAAACATGATGTTATTGTGTCTTCATTGCATGTAGTCCTCAATATTGTAATAATTTATTATAAATGTAATATACTTTGCACTTAACTTGACTGAAAATATTATAAAAATTAAATCATGTTTAACTTTGACCATAAATAATATATGCTATACATTTCAGAAAATGTATATGATATTGTTACATTATCATTTGAAGATAATGCAATAACAAACATGTTATTATAGTTTCAGTCAGGATATTTAAAAAACAAATTATTGGTCAAATTTTCTGATTATTGGTTTGTAAAACCAATGGATTAAGTGAAAACAAATACTTTTTCAGCCATTAATTCAATTTTTATTTCCTTTTTTTGGGGGGAGGATTATTACATTAATTAGTGCTATACTGCTTCATATATTACACTTTCTTAATTTTTCAGTGCTTAAATGTTTATTAAGCAAAGACACACTGTGGTGCTCTCACATTTCTGTCGTTTTCCCTAATTGAAGCATCCTGTAACTCAGTCTAGTCTGATGCCGCTAATGGCGCCATCTAATGGTATAATGTAAAACTGACAATTTAAGGTCCTCTAATAATTTAGTTTTTAGTTAATACCATGTCAATATTGCTGTGATTGCTCCAAACCTAATAGTTCCTTCTGAAAATATAAAACATTTGACAGGTGATAAAAAAGTGTGTGTGAAGTGGAGACTATATATGTGGATTAATATAAATACTGCATGAATTAAATAAAAACAAACGCTGTAACTAACAAATATGTCTCCTAAAAGCTTCATGATCACCAGACTTTTTCTCAAAAATTAAATAAGGATTTCACTGAATTATTATTAACGTGACCAAAGGATGGAAAGAGGAAACTTAAGGTCAGGACCCAAACTGGACTGTGAATTTCAAGAGAAATTATTCATAATAGTGTTACAAGTGAGTTCATTTTTCTAAATAAAAGAGAAGTGTGCTCTGAAAGAGAGTGAATAAATGTTGAACTCAGAAAATTAAAGGTAAAAAAAAGATAAAAAAATGACACAATGATTCACAATAAAAACAACGTAGTAACAGAGCTAACAAGACTGAAATAACATAAAAGAAATAATATGACAAAAAATAGCAGAAAATGATACAGCAACATCTAATGATGTAAAGGACATAACAGGAAAAAATGAGAAAAAAAGTCTACAAGCTAATAAGACTTAAACAATGTTGATGATGCAAGAATAAAATGTGCTAAAAAGTATAATAGAAATGATGTAAATAGATTAAAACCATGTAACAGATGCAACAAGAAGAAAATGACACAACAGGATAAAAATTATGCAGCAAGACAAAAAATACAAAGGAAAGATTAAAATAGTCTAAAACATGATGTTAAAAAGATGCAAAAAGATTAAAAAGATGTAATAAGAAAATAATTTAACAAGGTAAAAGATGTAATAACATGAAAATGATTAAAAAACAAAACAAAACATGATGAAACGTGCAACATGATGAAAATGACAGGATAAAAATGATGCAACAACAAAAACATAAAATAAAAATACAAGTTATAAAAAACAAACAAGATTATAAAGGTCTAAAAACACAATATGATAGAGAATAATGTTATACAGATTCAAAAAGATAAGATGAAAATAATGCAACAACATGATGCTACATGTTGTTACATGTAGTGAAAGATGTAAAAACATAAAAATGATGTAAAAAACATAAAAAGATAAATGTTCAACCAACAAAATGAAATCACAAAATTTAAATATCTTATATATCGACATCTTATCTTACATATCTTATAAATAAAACATGTTAAAAGGTGTAAAATGACATAAAGACTCTTGGAGACAGTGTTTGACAGTAGAATAGTCATTTACATTGACTTTCAGTAAGTTTGGTTTCCAAGTAGACAAAAGAGACTCTTCTGGATCATTTTCAGAGCAGTCACATTTATTTATCTTTTTATACACATTTGCTAAGCAGCCTGTTGTGCTAGCAGTTGGCTTTGATAGGATTTACTATGGGATTTCCACAACGCTTACTAAAAAATAAATACAAGACAAAGTGTTCCACAGCTCAAAAATATACAAAGGTTTGAAATTAATGTAAACTTTGAAAACATTTTTTTTTTTACATAAGAAACAATTCATTGACCTTTGTGACAATGTCGAAAAGTTATCGTATTTACAATTTTGTACAAGAAAATACAAAGCTGAGAGCTACAGTATAGAGGTTGATCCAAATGAAATGCATCTAGTACCATAAGTTAATGCTTAAGTCATTCTTCTTTAGTACTGTGTTTAAAAAAAAAAAAAGATTTCAAGAACATTTCAGTCAAGTAAACGAGAGAAGAAAAACAGTTCAATGCCACTAACATGTACTGTACATGTTCTAGCCTTTGGCAGAAGCGTCTAATCCACTCCTAAAGTCTGAAGATTACTCAAGGAAAAGTCAAACAGTTCCATGTAAAAGGTCTATAAATATCTCCAGGTACAGCAAGAGACAAATGAAACTTCACAAACATCACTTTATCAGTGCAAAAAAAAAAAAAAAAAAAAAAAGGTTGGAATGAAGGTTCACAGATATAACCCATTGTGTACCCTGTTATACGTCACTGTTGTGTCAAGTTACTGAAGGGAATCTGTGGTGTTTATTAAGGCCAAAAGCTAAAGCTAATATTTACAGTGGACCTATGGGGACAGACTGAGTCCCATAGGGCTAATATGGCTACGTAGACTTTGCAAACTGTGCATAATGTTGTGTACCGTCACTGCAATGAACCACATACCTATAAACAGGGCCTTAAGGTTACAGCTAACACCTCATTTGTAGCTTATGACTGTTCACGTCATCTGTTGAGTTGCTTTCCTACTCGTCTCTGCAGCCAGTGTTTTAAAAACGATTCTTAAATTTGTCTCTTATAAACAAAATATGCATCTGAATAAAATATGTTATTAAAATACTAACAATTCATTGCATACTTTCATTAGAACATTTTAAGTACAAACCAAATGGGATTTCTGGTTCTTATAACCTGTTCTGTGTCTGCTAAAAAAATAAATATATCTAGATTTATGTGAACCCGTGGCAAGTTTGTACACTTTGATGGGGAGAAAAATAAAGGAGCATTTGGTACAAAACAGCAGCAAATGCCACATCAGTAAACCCTGGGACAGACGATAACCTGGCTCTAAACTTAACGCTACACACACTGTCAAACTGGTAAATCTCAGATAAACACTCAACTTGCCAAGGCCCAAGCTGCCGCTCACGTATCGACGCTGATTCGATATCGATCCTGATTCTTCTTATAAGCAGTTACGAATAAGGCATTTTTGATCCTCCTGAACACTTTCCACTTGCCTCTATCAACAATTCCTAAACATACCGTCAGCAAACCAGAGATGACCTTTTTGTTTTACATCTTTTTTAAACATATGACCTCCTCGTTCATGTACATCTCTCCTGTTTCACTACCTCCCACTTTTTGACCACTTCTCCGACTCCCACATTAACACCTGCTTCCTCCTCGTCCTCAGAGATTGTCAACTTAGTGCTTGGCTTTAACATTTGGAAACCTCTCCTCCAATTCATCATCTTTCAATTAAAATTTGAAACACTGTCATCATATTCTGTCATGAATATCTGACTCTAATATGCAGGCACATCACATCAAATGTATGATCAGATGCATTGAGGCTTCATATTTTTTTTTTTACTTCTGCTGTTGTTCACACAGTGTTTGCCCTGACCACTTCAGTTGGGGAATCAATTGTATAAGCGGCTCAAAGAAGTGTACAAATCAAATCTAATTGCATAGGTATTCACAGAATACATACAGTCCACACATATATTTTTATATTTCCAGAAGGTACTGAAACATGAATGTGTTGTAGGAAAAGGGAAGGCAACCTATAGGTGTGTGACAGGGCAAGAGAAACTAAACAAAGACCTAATAAAATGGATGTGATCCTGTTTTTTATGGGACTGGTCATGAACCAGAAGAGTTTTGCTCATTTCTGAACCTGGTTGCCTGTTCCTAATAAGTGTTCTTTCCACAAAGATGCTTCTGTGTGTAAAATATTTGAGCACAGGTAAAATGAAACCATCCACAGAAAAACCAAAAAAGGAAACACCCATGAAACTGCACAATATATATCTTGTAAAAACTAAAATATATTTTTATATTTATGTTTTCCATCCAAATTAACCTCTTGAATTGAATCTGTATTCAATAAAACAGATCATTACTCATGCCCTCGCTGCATCTCACATCAGTTTTCTTCTGGTCCATTGGTTTCAGCTGTGAACGTTCTGCTCTTACAGCCTGTTTCATGATGAGCGGTCGTCGTGAGGGCTTCCATCTGAGTTCTCCGTTTCGCCCTCAGAGATGGCCTGCATGGGGGCTGAGTAGATCCTGCTGCGCATGCCGTAGCGGCTGCTGTTGGCAGGCGGGGGGATCCTGGAGCGACCCTGTCTGGAGGAGGCAGACGTAGGGAACAGTTTCGGGGAGAATCCGTCTGCGTTGGCTTTGGGATAAGGGCTGGACAGCTGATCGGGGCCTGACTGGGGCTGCTGTGGAGGGGAGGTGGGCTCCTCTGGCTGTCGAGGAGACTCTGTTAGGGAGTCTCCAGGGGATTTTGGAGCGATGGGGCTTTTGAGGATCTCAGTGGCTGACATGCGGTAACTAGAATCGGAACGACTCCCCTTTTTAAGCAGCAGCAGTTTAAACTCCTCATTGGAGGTGCTGGACTTTTTTGCATTCCTGTATATGGGCCCAGGGGTCTTCTGCAGGCCAGGTGGGGTCACAGTGGGTGATGGTGATGCCAGTGGGGAGCTCACAGTGCTGCTGGGTGGGGTGTTCCCAGATGCAGCACCGAGACGGTTTCTCACTGCCAGCTCTGTCGAATCCTTCCTCCCCAACACTTTCCTTTTGGACCTGAGAATGAAAAGTCCAGTTAAGAATCTCTGCAAACATTTAGTCCATCTGTTGTACAAAAACACTGTAAGACGTATCAGCCTGACAAAAAAGCAATTCATTTTCACACCATAATGTAATAGTGCCTATATTCTGTAATAATCAGACACATTTTGGAATAAAAAAACATCCTGAATGCAGTTTATGACAAACGATGTTATCACAAAAAGAGTTTCACTTTTTGCAGATGAAGCAGGTTTGTGAATAAGTTGAAGCCATTTGATGGCCTTTGTAGGAGCCCTGAAAAGACGCTTATACTAGTCAACTCTGCTAGAAACAACAATAACTATAACACAGGGTTACACTTAATATTTAACATATTACATTACATGTACAGGTAAAGACATGGGTTTTAGTTATTGCATAATACACCTTCATCATAAACATGAGTTATAACTACCACAATATGTATAATTTACTTGATCATGTGTGGGAATTTATTACATACTGTATTCAATTCATGTATTATGCGTTTATGCATGAGGAGGTGAAAATTTTTCACATTTTGTTGAGTTATTACGCATCCTGTTGTTCCAGCTCCATACGCTCACCTGTGAATCACAGCAAACAGGTCGTCAGTAGTTCGTGCTTTGGTGGGTGACAGGAACACAGCGTCATCCTCTGGCCTTGACTCGTCGCTCAGAGGGGAAACAGTGCTTTCACTGGGTGTACTATCTGTTAACACACATCAGACATCATTACATTGGGAATGAATGGATTATTTCAAGATGTCAGTTAAGTCAAGACTCTGTAGATCTCTGACCAAAAACTATCCTAAACTGAACCTACTTGACATAATATGATGAAGATGATAAACAATAACTCAAGGCCCTACTGAAGCAATCTTAAATTACCTTTACTATAGTATCCCTCTGTGTCTGCCGTGGACTCCTCCTTGCTGCCCGGTGAGGCACTTTCAGCCGAAACACTCGAGGACTCGTCTTCCACTTCTTTGCTGCCCTCTCCACTGACTGGACTGACTTGTAACAGCTCTGACTGACCACACAGAGCAGGCACTGTGTCCAGGCTGCTGCTTCTTCTGAGTAAGCTGTGCTGGACAGAGTTAAGTTGTAATTGAGCTGCTTCATCATCATCATCATCATCACCATCATCACGTGGCTTGAGTCCTTCCAGGGGTGCAGATTCAGACTCCAGGCTGACGGGGGTTTCTGCTGATTCTCTGTAGACCTCTCCTTCTGGTTGGTCTGTTGATGGCTCTGATGCCGTCATACTCTCTGAAACAGTCGAGGCCTCTCTGTCCAGCTCTTCTGTGGTCTCGCTTTGATATACTGCTTCCCCACACACATCTGCAAGCTCTTCATTTGAGGTAAACACTGATTCGTACGACTGCTTTGGGGATGTGTGGTGTGAGCTGTGCAAAAGGGGGCTACTGAGATCTGAAGATTTACAACTAGTGTGTGTGCTTGTTAAGTTCACAGTGGGACATTTAAGTCTGGAAGATGGATCTTTTTCATCATGACTTTCATTTTCCCTGCTGATGGATCTAAGCTGCACTGAATGCAGCACAGTGGGTGTGATGGACATCGACTGGGCGTTAAACACGTCTGATTTATGTGGCGCTACAGGTTTGGCTTTGTGTTTGTTTTGGTGAAGGATTTGCATCTGGGTTCTGAAAGCTGAAGCCTTGTTTTCAACACTATGAAGGGCACTTAGATCGAGATGGGAGGGAGGGATTATGGGTAACTCCAGCTCTCGTTTTGACGTGGCTCCATCCCTGCACGACAGCGATTGCAGTGACAGCGAGGAAAGCGAGGACTTCCTCTCTGGGACTTTGGGCTTCCTCTTACCGCTGGATGGCGACAGTGGCCCAGGGAAAAAAGCGGAGGGGAAGGATGACGTTGGGGTTTCTGACTGACTGGAGTAGCCGCTGGATGGACTTGCTAGGCCTGCCAGCTTCTCCGGGGATGTCAGCTTGAAGTCTCCCTCCACTGATGGAAGTGATGGGGTGGTGGATCTGGAGCCAGACTGGGATGTTTGGGATTCTGAGCTTTCCTGTGACTTGATGCATTCGATGACCGTTGTGCCTGTTGCTGTGCTGGAGTTTGACAATGACCTGTACGGATCGTTGGACTTTAAGTCATTCAGGAGCCACAGATCTGCATAGTCGGACTGTACAACGCCTTCGTCCTTAAATGAATGTGCATCTGTGGAACTAAACACACCAAGGTCAGGTAGATCGGTTGAGCCCTCAACTCCCCAGATCACCAGAGGTTCTCTGGATAATGAAGAGTTTTCTATGTGACCTGATGAGCCCGATAAAGACAGCTGCAGTTTTCTGTCCTTGGAAGACAGTGGGAGGTGTTGTCCGCAGGTTATCTTTGGTTCTTTTCTATCAGGGATATTTCCCTCACTGCATATTTTCCTTAAGGATGAACTCCGCTTAGGTGGAGATGGCTTCACTTTTTTTTTCCTTAAAGACAGGCAGCGTCTCCCAAGGGTCATGTGACCACTTATATCAGACAGGCCACAGTCAGAGCCAGGAGCTGCATAGTTACTGTAAGTGAAGCTTCTGCTGCCTTTCAGACCACAGTCAAAGTGCATGGAGGTGTAGTAACCTTCAGTGTCGACAGAGTAGTGTGAGACAGTATCGGCTTTCTCCGACATGGGCTTGTCGGAGTAGCTGCTCTCGCAGGTGGCCATGCTGGTGAAGCTGGGGCAGCCCAGGCTACTCTCAGCCTCTCTGTTAGGCTCAGGGCTGAAGTCCTGCGCACATGGAGTGTCCTGGTGATGGTAACTCCATTCACTCTCAATGGGGGTGCTGACCCCGACCTCCTCTAATATGTCCATAGCTGTGGAGGAGAAGGAGCCTGCTCGCTGTGTCCTGAGGCCCGGGTAGTGGTCCAGGAGGAAGCCGGTCTGGTCGTCGTTGGTGTGCGTGGCGGCATTCAGGGACAGCTCAGAGTCACAGTGGGAGGAGCCAGTCAGTGGCGGAGAAGCTGCTGGGGGGATTGTCTCTGAGGTCTGCGAGGGGCAGGTGGAGCTGCTCCCACTCCAGTTCCCACTAGAGGACTGGTGGTCATCCTTATGGTCCATCTGGCTTCCCAGCACCCCCGCAGCTGAGACCGAGTGAACAGGACTACTGAATGTGTCTGAACTTGACGAGATCTCACAGCTGCCCATGTCGGCCTTCCTGGGCAGCTGCGATCGGGTCCTTTCCATCCAGCTGCGTTCTGGACTCTCTGAGAGCTGCTTGTACTTGAGGCTGCCGAGCTGGCGACCGGGCATTGCCTGATCATCCGTGCTCTCTCCTTCATCTTTCAGAATTAACTCCCCAGGTCTAGACAAGAAGTCCACAGCATCAAACGGAGAGAGTTCTTCCTCATCATCGCTGTCATTCCGGCCATTGTCAATCAAATGACTCCCATCTCTGGGGAGACTCCGAGAGCGCAGACGTGCACCCACTGAGGTGGTGAACATGGCGTCAGCGCTGTCTGTCAGGGAGGAGATGTTTCCTGCAGAGTGGGACAGGGACAGTGAAGCTCCTTGGCCTCGCTGGGACCTGATCCGCCTCCGAGATGGTGCTCCTGAGATTAAAAAGTCCTCTGTCTGGCAACCTGAGTCTCTGGTGTTGAGATGACCAGCCAGCTCCTCATTGGAGGGAGTGATGTCAGGACTGGCATGAACTATCACAGTCCGTTCTCTGGAACCCGGAGAGTCATCAGAGTCTGGAAAAGAAAGGAAGACACGGCTGTAAGCATAAGAAGAGACATTATGTGTTAACAGTCTTGGGCAGGTGCTAAATGTCCTTTGTGTTATGTTTTAAAGGGGATTTTAAAGTCCTAGTGTCTTTGCTTGTCTTTGGTTGCAAACAGTCTATTTCAGTGTTTCTCCTCCCTACTTACGTCCCCACCGCTCTAAACATGAACAACCTCCAAGCTCGCAACTACACCTTGAAAATGGAAATGTCTTAAAGGGGTCATATTTTGCTAAACCCACTTTTATTAGTCTTTGGTACATTTATTTGTGTATTTGGACCCTAATAGTTCAAACAGTTTGAATTTGAGCCCTCCAGGTGCTGCAAAGCTATATTTATATTAATTTTGGCAAAACTCAAGTGGATTTCTACAACCCGTTTTAATTCCTACATAATTTATTGCGTCTATAACTAGTTACATCACAACATTTGCACATACAAGGTCAAGACTTCCGATGAACATTTCTCTGAGTACGCCATAATTGTTTATTGGCACCAGCAGTTGCAGGCCATACTGAAAATATGTCCAAACTTCGAGCTGATAACCTAAAATGTTCAGTTGTTGGTTGTATTAACGAACACAAGTGGCGGAAAGGGACAGAGCAGCACAGTCAACAACCTGGAGGGGGTGGGGCGAGAAGTGGCTCATGTGCATTTAAAGGGCCAGCGCTCAAAACGACCCTTCTAGTGTAATTACCGAGAAATAGGGTTGAAGATGGACCTGTGGAGTTTAATTAATGAAGAATTCAGACCCAAGCATAGCATTTACAGTTTATGTAGACCACAGGGACATGTTTTAAAATGCATAATTCCATTTAAAAAAGCAAAATATCACTCCTTTAAGAAGATCTGGATTGTGCAGGCCTGTTTGGTTCTTTCACTGCATTTTCTTTTCTGGATTTTAGCCATGATGCTCTGACATTTTCTGCAGAAACACTGTCACTGCATCCTGGGCTTATTCCACAATAACAATGGGCTCAGACAGATCTTTCTCCAGCATAAAATGAGTAAAAACCAAAAGATTGTTGCCACAATAAAACATAATTGATCATCTACATTTGAAGATGGGAAACTGAAATATGGCTTTTAATTCATACTTAGCACAACTCACTGACATACAATGTTAGATTCTATTACTTTCAGCACCAGCCTCTCTTGCCTGACTTTAAAAAGCATATCTGTAATATCTATATATACTAATGCCATCTATTTACTTTCTCATACGGGTTATGTTTCTACCAGCACTTTCTGTGTGTCTGTCTGTCCAAAAATTTGGACAAATCTTAATTTGTGTGTGTATCTGATGATAGTGATGACAGATAATTAATATTCGGCTAATCTAGGTCAAAGGTCAAGATCTGGAAAAATGACTGAAATGCCCGTTTGCTACCATGCAGTGAAATTTTGTACACATTCTACTACATTCACAGTAAATTATTTTCTAAAAGTCACTACATTTCAACATTTTACAAACAGATTTATATCAAATTTTAACTCAAGTGGTATCTTCAAACAACTGTCTGCTAGAATGTAAAATAAAATGTAATGTAAATTTACATAATCATGATAAGTTCTATCCAGAGGATGGAACTTTGTTGATGGGTGTGTTTTTACTTTCTTGTTGCATTTCTGTACTTCTGTTTCTAAATTAAAAACCTGCAAATAAAAAAACCAAACCCTAAACTCATAACTGTAAAGTAAAATTCTGAGTCACTGTGATCTGTTACATACCTAAGTCTTGCTGCACCTGTCTGGGAACGCCGGCGACAGTCCTCCGTCTCCTCAACTTCCTCCTCCTCTGAAGCACAGACTGCGAGTGAACCAGCGAGCAGCGCACACTAGCATCTCTGTCAAAGCCAACCCCTGCAACAGAGACAGGACATCTGAGGAATCTTTGTTAAAGGCAACTGCAGCGATTCCTTCTTTACATCTACCGCCGTCTCGTAAAAAGAAAAAAAAAAAAAACACGCACCACTTGGCTGAACAAAATTAGATATTGCACAAAAATAGCACACGAGAGAGGAATCTGATCTGACAGAGCTAGCTGCCAAAGTAAAACCAAGGCAAAATGGGTTTTTGGTTTAGAATGTGGAGGTACATACAGTACTTTTTAAAGCCAACTATAAGCTGTGACATGTTTAATGAAGAAATGTACAGAAGTGTAATAACACAAACAAATGTAAGTGTACTGATGGGTTTACTGACCAAAGACAAAATGCTGCCCCCAAGGCTTCTGCTTTAGTTTTTTGTGTTCTTCCTGCTTGCAGCGTTGTCTCTCCCTCTCCATGCTTTATGACTATCATGTGATAGCAGGTCAGGCTTTTCGGCACCATAGCAATTGCAAGGATTCGCTTACAATGTGCATTTTTTTTACCCTAAACTGTCTGCGACACAGCCGCTGTTGGCGTGCAACTCTTGTTCAAGTCAATGCGGGTTAGAATAAATAACATTAGGCAGGCCTTTTCAACAGTTTAGACATAGCTCATTTGCATTCATGTCACAGCATCTTGCCTCTTTGCAATCACAGGGATAAAGCATCGAAGCATGAGGAAGAAGGTTAACGGGACACAAAGTATGACTTGCACATTCAGGAGCTGCATGAATACATACATCTTTGCATGAGCATTTAGTGACTGAAGACGTTTTATGGCTACTTGCAGATTTTCAGGCGTTTTTGGAAACATTTCAATCTGCACAGTTTTATTGTCCTACGGCTAAGCAGGAGTGACACTGAGGCTCCTTTCATCAGACATCATACCACTGACAGATCAAGATGAAAAGAAGAGCTATGGATGAAGTTCTGTTACAACATCAAAGATTCAGGCATAAAATAATGAAAGCTTTTAATTTACCAGTCACATTAATGGGGATGACACATGAGGTGATCACTTGGGAATTGCTTTTCATTCTTTCCTCTGGGGTGGGCAGCGGCAGGGCTTTAGACCAGTTAGTCTGCTTGTCCAGAGTGGAGGGGATGTTAAGGATGGGAAACTTAGACCGGTGACCTAGAGCCACCCCGTCAATGTCGGGGTCAGAGGGCGCAGCCTGCAATAGATGGATATTTGCATGGTTAGGTTGTTAAGGTTAGGCGGCATTGTATGAGAATGGTGCAGCAAAGTTAAGAATAACACTTTATATTTAGATCCTTACAAGAATTAGTTAATAGGTAATAAAGCCCATGTAACATGGTAATTAGGATTATTATGTGTTAATGAAAGCCTCATAAATATGGCTAATGTTGCACTTAAAGGCATCTATAAGCAATTATAAGACATCACTTAACATTACTCTGGTACATGTTTATAACAGCATCATACATGTGTTTATTATTATGTTAAATACATATAAAAATAACATCTTTATTGTTTAGAGGCTAGGTAAGAACAGTAATAAATGTTCCACACGTTTATACAGTTGTTTATAGCATCACAAATGAAATTTGTTTAACTAAAGAGCCACTGTGTTATTAAACTTTAAATATTTTTGTTGATGTATTAAGATTAATACACATTTTTATTATGGACTTAAGTATCATTAACTATGTTTTTTTCCTCAGATACTGGATCTAAAGCCTAATCAGTGCTTTATTATAATTAATCATGGAAGTTGTTTTTCCTTACTACAGGAAGTGGTTGTAGTGATAAATAACCTGAAATAGATAAATAACACCAACCGCTTTGTACAACCCACTTAACCACCTGAGCTACAACAATTAAGCACTAATCAACGCATTATTCACTGTTTGTAGCTCCACCATCTGGATTAAGAGCCACATGTTGTCAAGGCTGATAAAATGTGAATAAAAATAATCTATAAATACAGTGTTTTAGCAATGAAGCTGAAAAACTCACTGTTAGTCAGAGTCTTATAAGGGCCTTATTAGCTATTAAATAAAACTTAATTCTTAATGTAAAGAGTTATTCTCAAAAAACAAAGTCTGAACTCAGCTTCAGAGAGGGGGATGTGATGCTTGCTTGGAGATCAGTGATTAAAGTCAGGGATTACACTGCTTTTGTCAAATAGTAAAACCTGATCTGCTGAGGGCTAGATGTAGAGATTAGTGTCTTATTAATCTGAGGCAGACTGCTTACTGTCTGTGCAGAGGTAAATCAATACACATGCCCTTCCAGGAGCTGAGTTTTTTTTTCAAGACACGTGTCAGTGCATAGGATCCATTTAGTAATGGAAAGGAAAAGCATGCCTTAGAGAGTGAGAATAGAGATCATAAGAGACAGTCAATGAATCTACACTACCTCATGCAAAAAGAGGAGAACCTGAGCATTTGTAACAAGTGAAAATCAGGAAATATTTCTGCACCTGGAAAAAAGTTAAGAGCCCCCTGACTGTTTTCAGAAATGTAAACACATCAGACCAATAAACAGCACATGCCGGTATGCTACTGCCAGTCTTTCTCTGCTTTGAAAATCTGAGACGTCTTCTTTGGTCAACAATTACCGCATAGGGTTGTAATGTGACAAACAGTGTAAACAGTCATGTCTGGTCACAACACGTTAGTTTGGAAACTCTTAAGTCATGCTCTGACAATCTGTGACACCCCTATGTGAGTCCCCCGCATAATAACCAGTCTCCGGAAATATTTGAGTGGAAATACTTCATGGCAGCATTCCGGTGAACGGCAGCTTCAGTATCAATCACTGCACAGTCCTCCCTCTGACTACTGTGGAAAAAATGTTTCCACAGGCCTCTTCAGACGTTCAAACTTGGCATAAATACTGTAGATCCCCTATAAGTTACATCCCTGTGATAGATGAATCTAGGCTGTTAAGAGCTTACCTTGAGACTCCAACAGAGAGGCACATGTGAAACTGGGACCGATTCTCAAGCTGAACTGGTTCCCACCTCCTCAACCGGGCAACTTCCCACCCCCCATTTAAAATGAGCTCTTGAGCCTTTGTGCTCTCTGTTCCCAGCAGACCAATGAGACCCTGACAAAAACTCAGCCACAAAAGAAACTGGTTTCCTTGGAAACTTCTCCCAACTAGTAGAAAAAAAAAATCAAAGGGAAGGCATTTACAGCTGATTTGTTTTGAGAACAGAAAGGGTTGGTTTTAAGAGTGTCTGAGGAAGGATGAAGGAGACGAGTGGCAGTGAAAGAGACGGTGGAGGACAGGGAAGAAGAGTGGACAGAAGGAGAGAAGAGGAAGGAGGAGGTGTTTTTATAAAAAAAAAGGAGTGGCAAGCTGGTGTTTGTGCCTGTTCTTTGGAGCGGGCACAATAGTATATTTAGTGAAAGAACGGCTTTAGAGAGAGAAACATGAGGATGTCAGCTCTTTCAGGGATGGGTACAGTAAGAAAGAGTTTCAAGGAAACCACAGCACAGAAGGATCATGGGTAATCACAGACACAAGCCTAGAGAAGTGGACCCTATCATTAGAGAAACCCAGGCTGCTGGGCGGCTGTGACTGTGGCCCTCGCATCACATTCCTCACATACTGCAGCTTAAAGACCAGCCCTTCACATGAACCCCACTATGCAAATGTATGAAGAGTCAGCATGAATGAAGCTCTTAACAAACACATTAACTCTTTTCCTGACTGGGTGAAGCAAGAAGGAATCACAGCCGCAATGAGGAACATGCATTTAAAAAGAGACCCATTATGTAACTGAGGAGCCAAACAAACGAGAAGGCAAGGAGTTGAGAAATTAAGTGTTAAAGGGAGCACACAGTAGCCAGGAGGAAGAGGAGGAGGAGGAGGAGGAGGAGGAGGAGGAGGAGGAGGAGGAGGGACCTGTACCTTTCTGCTCCAGGGGGAGAAACGGCAACATTCGGTAGGGGATGAGGAACGGGTGGTTTCAAACTGAATTACAGGGCAAAAACAAACAAACAAGGACAACAACAAAAAAAGACACATGACAAATGAAATGTGACCTCATACAAAATGGACATCATTCAACAGGAACATATGCAGACAATACAGGGGGAGGTGAACTGTCAAATACATGTGATGCACGACTGGTTGGAGAGTTGAAAAAAACCTCATCGTTATTATTGAGCTCCTGTTTAATAAAACATAAACTTAAACATACAAAATGATGATGGTTGATGAAGTATTAACAACCATGCTCACATAAAAACACATTATAAACACAGTGCACTTCTGTTTTTACCTGTGTTTGTGCTAACTGTGTTGTTGCATCTCTAACATCTCTCTCTGGCTGCTTAGGAGAAAAATGTAAGTAATATGTTATGCATATTGGAAAGTACTTTTACTCAAGTAGTGTACTCAAGAACATCTTTGAGTTACATGAACTTTACTTGAGCATTTCCATATTGTGCCATTTCTTATTCTTCTACTCGACTCCAACTAAGGGGTAAATATTATACATTTGACTCTTCAATGTTGATAACTTTTCAGGAACAGTTTTTCATCTCATTTCTGTACATTGAAAACCAAGTCTCCAAACAAACTACTTTTGAATGATTCTGATAAACAAAAGGATAAATTGCTCCTTTATGTGTTGAGAAAATTCTTCTCCTTCTTAATCCATAAAGACCCAAGCAACCACTGTCAAACTGTCATGTCTGCTCCCAGACTGTGTCTGTCTTTTCTGTTTTCTCTGTCATTTCCTGTTTTATTTTGTTAAGTTTCCCTCTTGTGTCATGTCTGGTGTCTTTACTTCCCCTCCTTGATTGTTTCACCTGCTCCTGATTACCTGACTCCTCCCTGATTACCTCCACCTGTGTCCAATTGTCTTCCCACCCTCTTGTGTATTTAAACCCTGTGTTTTCCCCTGTTCCTTTGCCAGTTTGTGTTCTACCTTTGTGTGCTCACTTACCAGCGTTTTTGGATACCTGTCAGTCTGTCTGCCCGTTTTGACCCGTTTTTGCCTTCCGACCACCGATTCTGCCTGTTCCTCGTCTGCCTGCTTGTCTGGTTCTGACCTGGTTCGTACATCGACTTCTGATTCTGCCTATTCCCTGACTACCTCAGCCTCCAACGTGTTACCTTGTGTTTCGACCCTCGCCTGGACCCTGACCGTGAGTAGCCTTTCCCTCATGTCCCGTTGCCTCCTGAATTGCCCTCCTGTGTATGACCTGGTTTGTTTTTTGACTATCCTCTGTTTTGCCCTAGTCGGGGTGTTGACGGGAATCCTCCGGCTCGGCCGTGCTGACCATCCATATTCTCCGCTCACAGCCCGGACGAAGAGTCCAGTATCACACGCCTTCATAGACGTGTTAACAATTTTGTGCTGTGTTTTTACTACTGTGATTGTGTTTAATAAACACTCTCAATTGGTCATCTGTGTTCTGGTCTTGCATTTGGGTTCAGCCTTTGTACTAGTCCCATTACACAAACAAAACCATCTACTGGTCTAAACTGTTTAATACCTGTTGATCCACTAGTCTTATCAATCCATGTACATAATTGGTGTAAAATACAGTTTGTCATCTTCTCATGGTCATCAGATATGACCCATTTGGATGTTCAGAGGCTCTGCAGTGAACATGGAAACACCGTCATCTTCAACATTGATTCACCAGTAAAACCCATGGAGTTGGATCAATGACAGTGGATGGACACACTTGTTTTATGTTCAGTTAGAGATATATTTGAAGAAAAAGTGCCTTTTTCAGCAGTTTCCTCTGTTTTGATATAATAACCTTTGAATTTACTGTGAGTTTTCATGAACATCTAAATTAAGTATAGGAAATTAAATGTAAGAAAATACTTGACTTACAGTGAAAAACATGAAATACAGAGGATAATATTACAATAAATGATGATAAATCACTTAAGTAAAGGTAAAATAGAGACAAAAATTAATTTGGGAACTGATACAAAAATAGCACTGGGTCTTTATGGGTTAAGCTAAATAAACTCTTTAATTAGAGGGAAATGCATTGTCATAGACCTGGAAACCTAGACCTGTTACCTGATCTCATGAAAAGTTGAATTTTTAAAGATACACGGTTCTCCCAGGACAGAAATGCTTCAATTCAGGTTCTTTTGAGTTTATAGAACATGATGCACTGTGGTAGAATTTAAAAAAAAATCCACAACCGCATGTAAAGAAGTCCTGAAACATCTACAGCAGTAGAATGCAACAGCAATGTTAAATCTGAAACATCATATATAAATAGTAAAACACTGAAAATTACATTTTACTGCACAGTGATTGCTGTTACTTTTCATATCCTAACTACATTCTGTTGATACTACTTGAGAACTTCTACTTCAGTAAGACTTCAAATGCATAAGATCTATTAATAGTTATAGTGATATTAATAACTAATAGTTTCACAGTGTGGTAGTAAAGAATCTACCACTGATGATCTAGTACCTTTCAATAAAAGACAGTAAACATGAGCAGTATCCTGATGTAAAGAGGAGAGTATGAAGTCAGTGCTCTCACCGTTGTCAACTGTAAGCGGTTCTTTTCGTGCCTCGAGCCAGTGTGTGGGGAGGGGTACATGGGCATTGGGGGCACCGCAGAGATTGAAATGGTTACTCTCCGCTCCCTGCTGCCTGATCGTGTCCGCTGGTGATCTGCAAAAAGAAGAATGTAAAACTGCACCTTCAGACGGCCTGGAGAGAACACAAATAATTCTATGTTTACAGGGAAATAATCCTTTTATCATTGTTATATTAGGAGGGAGAAGGACTCCAGGATGCAATTTAATACTATATTGATTTGTCTTTCTGTTATTTTGTCCCTTTGGACGGACAAAATAATTACTTCAATGCCCACTAGAGGGCAGAGTGGCACCACCAAAAACAACAACAGACTCAGTGGAAACCATGCATCTCTGAAATTACTCTTTAAATTGGTTCAGACACAAAGAGTTTTCTACAGTGTGGGATTAATTAGTCAGGACAAGGAGAGGAAACAAAACCACACTATCATCAGCCTGTGAGGGGTTCCTCCAGAGCGGGGCCTCACCTCTGTGCAGTGCCCACAGGCTGAAGTTGGCTTGCCTGTGGAGCTCTTCTACGCATGCTGGCCGTGTGGAGGGGTGGAAAATGTTCCTCTGCTGGTGCCACGGAGCTTGGTAATGTACCGTCAGCTTACTCTCCACATCCAGGTTAGACACCGCTGTCAGAAAAGGAGACAAGATGACAAATAAGCTGAATGCGTTGAAACGAAGCCAGCATGAAGCAGTGAAGGATAAGGGGAGGGAGAACAATCATCTAATCTGCAGAAAGACAGTGACAGAGATCATCAGATGATTAAACATATCCACTGTGGCGTGTTTGTGGCACTGCTATACAAGCACATCATTAAAGTGATAGCAACAACTTCAGACAATTACAGCAAATGGGCTTTCCATTACACCAACAATGTGGTTCCTCCAGAGCACAATACATTCCAAACCAGGTAAGTAAGTGACAGTTATAGGGACAGAGAGAGTGCATAAATGTTTGAGATACAAGGTCTAGATTCAGAGCCACAGCCTGAGGAAAAAAAGCAAGATAATCAGAGAGAATGTTTGCTGGACAATAGCCTGTTTACTTATGCAATGCTGTTACCTGCAGCCACACAATGGGTTTTAATGCAACCTGATAGTGTGACTTTCATCCTCTAAACATTGACCAGTACCTGGACTAATCTCACTGCTCCCCTTCGCATCTCCTCAGGTTTCAGAGAGGGAGACGTTTACCTTTCAAGTTACACATAATGCATGGAAGGGGCTGAATGAGGGGGGAACCATCCAGAACTAACAGTGGTTGTTTAGTTCTTGTACTGTTGTTTACTTGGCACACATGTAAAAGTCGTCCAAAGACCCATGGTATGTTGGAATGTGCAATAAATAACCTAAACAATCTGGATCATAAATTAAAGTGAGTCAACACAATATAAATAGTGGTCAACAACAAACAACACTTCAAATCCAGAGAGTAGTGGAGTATCAGTCACTCAGGCATTGATGTGAGATGACATTTTACACATTTGTAGGAGAACGGACAGGAGAAGACTAAACTACTACAACTGCTAAGCCTTTGCTTTGGCAGACAAACACATCTGTCCATCTTCTTGTGCCTGGCGGACATTTCTGGGCTTGTCCTTGACCTGGCAGCTTTCCTGAAACTCACTCTGTCTGACCTCTATCTATGTCTGCTGGAAGGCAGGCTCCAACCTTGCTCAGCCACAAGCATATTTTTAACCCGCTTCACTCAGAAACCAATAAAAGTTCAAACTCCTAATCACTGCTATCACAGGCCAGTCTGAGGCACGGTAGTGTCAGACTGAGGCCTGGTGTGTTGCTGCTCAAACTGCTGAACATGTTAAGTGATTTTCTGCTCACACCAAGAACTGTGGTGCCGTGTAAACCCCTGGGGGGGCAGTATGTTTATCTGTTACCCAGAGACAAGCTGACATTTTCCAAAAAAACACTCCAGAGTGACTTTAAAACCCTTTCTGGTGACCCTGCTGACCTGAAAACATGATCTGTGTTTTCTCCTCAGCTGTAAAGTGAAGAGTTTTTTGCTTTTTTAAATTTACACACCAGCCTCTTGATTATGATTCTTTTTTATGAAAATTCTGCTAGAGGTTTCATCCTGTCTGTAAGACATTAACCTAGCAGCAGTTTTGTCCTCATGCTTGGGAACCTTTTAATTTCATTATTTTGACAAAAAATTAGGTAATTAAATTGTTATGACCCTTGTGGCTATGAACTAATGATGGAGCATAAGCTACAGCTAGGAGAAAGTTTAGCTTAGCTTTGCCTGGAAGCGGCAGACAACAGCTGGCTTTGTCCAAAGTTTCACAAATCTTTCCCTGAAACCACAGAGAGCTGTTTTCACAATAAAATGAGCAAATTAATTAAACAAAGAAGATAATTAGTGTTTCTTAACAAGCTGGCAAGTGCTTGTAGGTGTATTTTTGACTTGTGCTTTGAGTCTTATGCTAATTGATGATAATTGCTTCCTGGCTCTAACTACATGAACAGCGCAGACATAATAGTAATATTCTTTCCTCACTTTCCAAAGTGAACATGCATATGGCTGAAAATCTCAAACAATTCCACCGTACTATCCAGGGTTATACTCTTACAACTCAATATTTTCATTTTTCCCTGTTTGTCAATTATCTACATATGCATTGAATATGTTATTGGTAAAGCAGGACTGAACACACGCCCACACTGTCTCAAAGCTGAGACATCCCAGTGTGTTATGATGCATCTCCACTGTGCACTGTGGGTTGATCTAAGTGAGTCACTAGGGATGTGTTGGGAGATATGAGGCCTCTGACACTGTTTGTCAGCCTCACCCCCTCCCTGAAACCCCACCTCCCTGCTGAGATACGAACTGTTGGCCCTGTTGTGACACCCTCGACCATCTCCAGCAAACTAAAAACCCATCTGACAACAAAAACAACAACAAGGACACAGACTGTGCTCTATTTGCTTGGATCCATGCATTTGTCTTTGAATGAACTTCCACTAGTTTGAAAACACATATTTTCTTCAACCAAAGCAAGATGACCTTTGAGTTCTGTGGGTTTATCTTGATTTAGAGGTGCATTAATAACCTTTAGAGAGATTTCATAGAGGCAGAAGTCCTGTCCATGTAGGAAACCCCTTTAAATGGGGAGCAGGGGTCAGCTGTTACTTCAAATGAGGCCAAAGAAAACAAAAACACATCAGTCTGAATCATTGACCTCTCATCAGCTCTCTCTTTTCTATCACAGGGCTGATTGATCTTCAACATGGACATATCAAGCCAACTCAGCCATGTGGCCTCAACTAAGAAAAACAATGCTTTCATCAAGAATTACAAGACTCTTTGATGCTTTAGTGAGTTATTTTTCTGTTTCTTAATAGTTTTAAAAGTTGCTCAACAGGGAATATATTTTCTTTTCTCCTCCACTCTTACTTATTTCCAGCCATACTAATCCTGTGAACTCTCCAGGTGAGGTGAAATCAATCTGTTATCTGCACCTTGACAAAGCCTATCAATCTCTCCTCCTCCTCCTCCTCATGTAGAGCAGGATCATCCCCCTATAACCTGTCTGCCAGCAACCCTGCAGGCCAGGAGAAGGGGGATGAAAGCCTGCATCCTCAGACTGCTTCAGCCTTGTAATTTACTCAGTATTGGCCCAGACAGGAGCCAACCCAGCCAAAACCCTTTACACCCACACTAACACTCTCACACACCTAACATTTGCCACTGGCCTGAGAAACATAATTGCAGATGTCAGTCATTAGGTCAAACTTAGGTAAGAGAACCTAAAGAATGCAAATACTTAAACAATAAAAGGAACATAAAGGGGAAGATGTCAACAACTCAGCATGCTGTTTGCCCACAGTTTGGTTATATTTACCCTTTGTAATACTGCATGAACTGACTACAACAAAAACAACAGAGGAAATGCCAGAGACAACTTTCATCTCCTAAACTCCTACATCTTGTGACAGCACTCAGTGTGCAGACATGCTTGTCTTACCACAGTGGTCAAAGTAGCAAGTTGTACATGCAGAGCAGAGGGATATGTGAGGTACATGCAGCTCAATTAAAATCCTGCTAAATTATACAGTACCTTGCGATGCGAGTGTAAGACAACATCCTAAAGCCATGTCAGAGCAGTGTGGGTTTAACCCTGAACATCAGTGAGACACTGTCACCTCATCCGGGTGTCCCTGTGCATCTCCCTCGCGTCCTCATGGCTTTACTGCCACGCTGACCTACAGCTCCATGTGAACATCTGCTCACACTCCACCCCTTTGTCCCCTTCCCCACCCTAGCCCCCACCACTGCCCAGCGCTGGTACAGATGGTCCAGCCAGGCCCTGACTTGGGCTACCATTAATCTGTTTATGGTCTGCTACAGGAGGGCAGAAGTGTTAATCTGAACCGCTGAAACAACATTGACCGCTTAACCCAGAATCGAGGAAGACGAGGGAGTGGAGGAATGAAGACGGATGAGGCGGAAGGTGGATATTCGCATTTGTAAAATCTTATAAGTACTAATGTGATTCTGTTCTTTGATAAATCACCGATGTATCTGCAGCCTCTCATATCCAGTAATATGCTTTACATTTAATACACTAGAGGAGATAGTGAACTCTTAAGTCCTTCATCCTCACTACAAAGAAAACACCATCACTGCAGCATCACTTTCACTTGGATGGATAAAAGCATTTAATGTACACACTTAGTATATACTAAATATATAGTGCATAGATACATACATTAGTATGAGAATGAATAGGACTCACCTAATCCATGGAATAACTGGCAAGCAGATCAAATATCTGAGAGAATAAGAAGCATTTTTCCATCACCAAAAATGTCAAGTTCAAAACTAAAAAAAATGTCTCTAAAAAACTATCACTAAAAATGCCTGGTCTTGAATATGATGCTGCTGTTTCACTGAGAGTCTGTGTCAGCTGCTGGAGAAAACCCCATCTGAGGTCTGATTAGGAAAACACAAAGAGTAGAGTCCCGATTCCAGTAGGCACAGAATAATACCCGTCTCCCCGGTAATCCTCTCTGAGCCCACATCCTCCCAGCTGATGCTGGTAATGTCGATGCTGCTGACCTGATGCAGCAGGTGGGGCAAAAGATTGTTTACAATCAGGGTAGGGGTGAGGGTAAAACCCACAAATCTGTGGACAGGCTCTGCTGAGGGAAAACTACAGGTGAAACAACTGCAACAACCTTGTGCTGGAGTTGTTCAAATAACATTTATAATATCAGCGAGCAAGAGCATCAACATTTTGTGCTTCTTGTTGATGGAAGGATAATGAAACATAAGTGAAGATTTAATAGACTTTTTTGTAGCCAAGTCCTGTAGTTATGGAGGTTGGTCCCCTGGGTTACATATGAAAGGACCAATTAACTCAAAAGTGACCCCAAATGTGCTGCAAACATCATCATTTTACAAAAATACACACAAAAAAACCACTGACACTTTTGGACAGAGGATAAATAATATTTTCTTAATCTGTCATTGTGCAGTATTTTAGTACATAAACTGATTCTGATCCATTTAAAATAATGAGTGTTTTTTGAAAATAGGGGTATTTATAAACCATTCAAATACATTTACTGTAAATTATAAAATGTAGGCTTTCGAAAATTATTTCCCTTTAACCTTTGAATTACAATTTCATTTGATTACCAAAAAGCCTAAAACACAATGAATTTATTGGAAATAAAACGAAGTTAAATCAAAGAAACCTCCAGCTGTCACACACATTAATAGGATAGAGATGTGTTAACACTTTCTTTGTTAAAACAATGAAGCGTTCTGCTTTTTCTGTGCGCGCAGATTTAATGGTTAACTTTCAAACTATCAAACTTCAGAAGTAGTGAAAAATGCTTGGAACAATACCCCTGCCTATTGTGATTTCTTGAAATTGCTTGTTTTGTTCAAAATTGTGTTAAACGTTGGTATGAAAGTAAAGTTTAAGGTATCATTTCATAATCATTTGTATGCTAAATACTTAATTACCTGACTAATCCTTGCGGTACATATTGCAAGCCTACATATTTTGTAATGTGTATGATTTTAATTTACATGATTATAGACAAACTACCGATTTTATTGGCAAGAAAGTAAAATATGCCAACTGTGTTTCTTTTATCAGCATCTTGAAGAAGTAAACCCACAAACATGCCATCCGGTATAAGATGCACTATTTTTGGCTGTGACTCCTATTTATGCCACCACACCTATTCCCGTGGTCCACCCCTCACCTCACCTGGAGCTTTGATGTGGATTAGCAGGTGGGCCCTGTGACCTCTACTTGGAATGTGATGCTGGGAACCAGGAGGCCTACAGGGGGCTAAATAAGCCATTGTTACTGCCTGATGCTGCTCTCAGCTGCCTGCAGGTACCACAGCCCAGACCTGCTAAGCTGTAATCAAACCACCGGTTGGCTTCCTGAAGTGCTTTCCTGTCTGTCAACAGCAGTTGTTTAATTACTGGCTGAAAAATTAAAAAGGGGTCCCTCTTGACAGCAGATACTATTTATAGTCTCATAAAATCTGTGACATTCAGTTTAAGTCATTCTTTAATTTTGGATAGTGTAACTTCAGTGTGTGAGAATGACATCAGCACTGCAGGAGAGTAATGCAGGTGTGAAATGGCTCTGGTTTAATTGCAGTGCACTAAAGTCTGGTTGGATTTCCTGACTTGAGGTCACAACATCAGCACACGTTGGCAGTGCCGCAAGCCCACACACGAAAAACTCGTCATGTGGTGAAATTAAATCATACTTGAACTTCAGGAGGAGATGCAGCTCTGTGCTCAGATTTTGGATCAACGCCTGGATCGTCAAACCGTCTGTGGACTGGGAGGTACAGAAGGGGTGGAAATATGGAAGAGTGGGGGAATCCCATCAGATAGAGTTTCCACTATGAAGGACGAAAAAGTTCATTATCTCACAACAGACATTCAATTAACCAACAATATTCAGAGCTACTTTCATTCATCCATCTGAACTGCTAAGTCCTTGTGAGGATCGGGGGGTGGGTGGGGGCTGGAGTCTGTATTGAGAGCTACTTGTTACAGATATTCAGTTGAGTGTCTGATCCTTTTTACCTGATAATGTAACACCTACATCTCTGTAATTAGACTGTACAGTTAAAACAATAAAAGGTCTGTATTCTAAACACACACAGAGTTCAAGCTACTAAGACTAAAAACCATTTTGGATCAACTGTGCTGCTGCACATGGGACATTTCCTGACAATGAAATCCCCCTTAGAGGAGCGGTGTACGAGCCCTGCTTTCTCAGCTGCTTCATATTACCACAACAAAGTCCAACAGCAATCTTGCGGTGACTTTGAAATGTTTTCCATTTTGAAATCTCCCTGTGGTACATATCAAGTGACAGACAGGCACATTGTCGATGTGAAGATCTCTCACTTTGACAAAGGAGAGTGAATTCTGGAGGTTTAGGAAAGGAGGACGAGTTAAGTGGTGGTTAAAAAGTCTGGCACGTTTGGAGACGTTTCTTTTGTAAAGCATGTGGAATGTTCATGGGAGTGTGTGGTGTGTTTTATAGCACCGTAATGAGCAGGCAATTTTGTTGGAGCGTCATAACACGTTTATGTGACATAGTGAGGGTGATTTAGGGGAACACAAGTGAAAACACATTTGACTATCCATGATTCATGTTTGGCTCTCTACAGTGGGCAACATTAATGTGACCACATACATATCATTATATTCATATTAATAATGGACTACACCACTACTAAATTATACTGTGACGGTCAGTCACTGTGATAAACCCAGGGGAAATTATGATGACACAGTGTTTTAGGATCTTTCAGCTTTCTGTTTTGGTTTTACAATACTAACTTTACTATTCTGACTCACTCATATGCTTGTTATCAGCATCATCGCATAGCAAGCAGCTGTGAGAAAGCTCTGATTATCCCTCTTACATGCAACCTGGCCAGCCTTTCAGTGGTGATTTACAACTCATTCTGCCAAGTGGTGAAATAAAATCAATTATTACAGCTTTAATACAAAATCTAAGTAAGACACAAACAGTGAGCATAAAATAATAATTACTGAGAAATATGCATGTCCACTTAATTAGCCATTCCACTCTAGCAAATAATTGCACTTGCAAGGAGGAGGGGAGGTAAAGTTCAGAACACTAACCACTTTGACTCTAAAGATACATTTATTCCCAGAGCATGGAAAGGGTTTTACCAACAATTAACAGCAAACAAAGCACAGCAGGATGTTGCCACAGAGCTTCAGTGGTAAAAACAGTCCTCTTAACAATACAATGGAATATACAGTTATGTAATTAAACTAATCTTAAGTCATAATCAACAGCTCAAACAGCAAAAGTGGGAGTTTCCATTCTAATTCCCAGTGTAAACTCATTAAAATTTGATTTGTGCTCGTACGCCTGCTATGCAATGATGAAATCATTTGTTAAAACCTCATTAAATAAATTACTAACCTCCTCTGTTACAAACTCAATGCTAGTCTTTTACTCTGTCCACTCTGTACAACCTGATCCCTTGTTTACTAGCGTCCACTCACACTTGCTGAGCAATGAAAACAGATCTGTGGTAAGACAAAAAACTGTGAATGAGAGCAATTCCCAGCTCAGAGGTAGCCAGTCATTTCATTCGCTGCTTTTAACGTGCTGGCTCAACGAGGTCAGAGAGGGTCAGAGTCTGCATTCAACAAACTTTTACCTCTTGACCTCCAGACACCTCATTATTAGGTTTGCACACAGACTGGGGGGTCACCTCACATCAGTAAACACTGGAGTAAATCACCAGCTCATTCACTCCATCAGCCTCGAGGTAAACACGGAAACTGCACAGTGTGGATCACACAAAAACAACAAATCCTCTCATTAAAAAAAAAAACTGGTTTCTTTACTGACAAAGAAACAAAAAAAAGGACACAGTTGATACAGTGCAATAGTATAGTTACAGAACAGTTCTTGGGGGGTGTTGATGCAGTAAATGTGGGAAAGACTGAACAAAAACCTGTGAAAAAAGAAATAAAAGCCTATTCTCTGTACAGCTATAATTCCTTCACCCTTAAATCAGCATGGAGTTCATTTTACTACTCTGTCCTTCTGATTTGCTACAGAGGCCTGTGAAGGCTGCAGCACACCCTCTCATATCACATCATTTAACGGTCTTTGAGGTCACAGCTGACTCCTATTGGGCTGTAATGGCTCTCCTGCCGAGCTTGGCCCGGGTCCCTGCCTTCGCTCTAGACCTTTTGAAGTCCTCACATACACTCACACCCAACCTCTGCAGAGGAGGAAGGGGTGTGTCTGGGCTGGTCCCTGCTGAAAAAGCTCTCTGGGTTTCCGTACCCTCCAGGTAAACCTGGGCTATTAGTCTCGCAAATGAAAACGTGTACCCTTTGACCTGCTGCTTTTGTTCAGTCTACACTCCTCGTCTTACAGGCGGGAACTCTTGCTTAGTGTGTATAAAAACAGAAGAATTTCCTGGCTTTGCTGTAAGTAAGAGTAGTATTAACCATAAGGTGGAGAATAATAAAGAAAATGAAAAGAACAAGGGAAAAAGTAATGTGAGCAGCTTCTGCACGGTCAGCTCCGTCAACATAAGCGAGTGCTTACGGGAAAAAGGGGCATTTAGAAAGGTGAAACAAAAGTGGTTTTTCTGAAGCCAGGCAGGATGAGCGACTGAGGAGTAAATTTACCTTTCCATAAGTGCAAAGCCAAGAAAAACACAGAAAGAATAGCAGAGGAGATTAATCTTTCAACAGCCTGCTTCTCTTCCATATCTACACATTTCACTGAGTGTTTTGTTCCTGTATATCACTCATATTCACTGTGCATCAGACAGCCTCTCAGGTGGAGATGCTATTATATAACATCAAAACAACACAATGTGCATGGCAAGTGCAATATGAAACATGAATGTATTTGGACGTATGTTGACAGGCCGCTGCAGCATTATCAAGACCTCTGGACTGACACTTAGACCTGCTGAAAGCCTCAGCAACAAAATGAAGGGGATTTCTGGAAAAATATTTCAAAACATTGCAACTGTTACTAAAAATATTCTGATGCTGAAAACCTGTTATAAATGGTCTGCAATTTCAAATCCTTTTGGTTTAGGAAAAAGTAAAATTACCTGAAAAGCAGGATTTTTTTTTTTTTTTTTTTTTTTACTTCTTCAGGGTCATGATTTTACTGATTCTACTTAAAAATAGAGATTTGGTAAACATCATGATTTTTACTTTATTTAATTTATTGAACCTTTATTAAGCCAGGTAAGTTAGTTGAGAACTGATTCTCATTTAGAATAACGACTGGGCCAAGAGGCAGCATACAAACAGAATAAGTAGCAGCACAGGTTGCAAGTACAGCAAACAACAGAACAGATTATATATACAACAAACAAACAAACAAACAAACAAACAAACAAACAAACAAACAAACAAACAAACAGAATGGACAGCAGACCCAATCACAACAACATGTAACAAATAGAAAAGCTAAAATCAGGTGCAGTGGTCCAGAAGTGTGTCTCTCACTGATCTTTTAAACAATGAGAGCAGTATGAATGAGGTGAGTTTTAAGCATCGTTGCAAAGAATTCCAGTCATAAGCAGCAGAAAAGTGGAATGACAATTGACCGAGAGGGGTATGGGCTTTGGGAATGAGGAGGTTAATGAAACTGCTGGAATGAAGAGTATGGGTGGAGTTTTGAATGGTGAGTAATGAGCACAGATAAGGTGGTGTTTTAGCAATGAGGGGTTTGTACATGTATAGTAACCAGTGTAATTGTCTACAGGGGCGGCCAGTTGACCAATGAGTACAGACTGCAATGGTGAGTGTTGTAGGGAGCTCTGGTAGTAAAGCAGATGGCAGCGTGGTAGATGGTATCTAACGTCTGTAGGAAGGTTTGTCAGGTAGATCTGTATATCAAATCACCATAGTCAAATAGTGGAAGGACAGTTATTTTAACAAGAAGGAGTTTAGCGAAGTGTGTACATGAAGATCTATTTTGATATAGAAAGCTGATTTTAGATTCAGCTTTGGAGAGGAAAGTACTGATGTGAGTTTCAAATGAGAGTGAACAGTCAAGCCATATTCCCAGATATTTGTAGCAGGACACAAACTGAATTTCAGAGCCGTTAAGTGAGAGAAGTTTAATTGGGTATTTGGTTTGTGGGAGGTTTCTGTTGAAGATCATATGTTTCTTTTTGCTTATGTTTAATGATAAATGAAGATCAGAGAAAGCATGCTGAATGTTATTGAAGATAATGTGTAGCATAAAGAGGGCAGATGGGAAACTATGCAGTTCATTACTTGCTGCAGATACTACTTGATTAATTCAAGCGGTGCCCACCTAGAAAATGAAGTACTAACAATTCTGATAATCAATCTTTTTTTGTTTTATTCATTTTAAAAGAAAAAAGGTAAAAATTTTTCATTTGGCCTCTTAGATTAGGAAATTTTCCGAGGTCTTCATTCCACTATGAAAGCAAATCGAATATCTTTTGGACAAAACGGGACATTTAAAGATGTTGTTATACACTTTACATTGAAGTTTATGTAGTTACATGAATCCTTTTCACCCTTTTCTGACAATTCATAGCCCAAATTGGTAATTCATCAATTTTTCTTCTTTTTCTTTAATCAAGAAAATTGTTCCCAACAATCAAAATGAACATCAATTGCAGCCCTAAAACACTTGGTTAAAAATATTTGTGATCTCTAGCCTGCTTGCTGTGACTGAATTGTGATGGACCATCTGTGTGCAGTTTGAGGTGAAAACCTGCATACGGTGGGTGGATTCTGTTGCAGGACATATTTGTTTGAGTGGTCTTATTGTTAACAGTAATAGCTCAGTGATGTATATGTCTGTAAATCATGAAGCTATAGCCAGGGTGACTCCCTTCGCCTGTGCACATGAAATATTGTATATTGTGTAGTGAGTCCATGTCAGACTTCAGTGTAACACTGGAGCAGTAGGTAGGGGGACCCCCCCAATCGCCACCGGGTATTTCACACAATAAGCAAAATGTAATCTGATACATCTACATCACAGTTAGAATAAATAGGTGTGTGAGTGAACAATGTAAGTATTTTAGACACCCTTTTTTTATAACAAGTGCCACTAAGGGGAGTCAATAAGACTCAGACATGATTCGCTCACTGGTACATAAGTGAGACATCAGTAAAAGGCCTGTCAGTATAAACACATTTTCAGTCGACAGCGCTGACTGATGTCTGGAGAAAGACTGGTTCAGAGTCTGGGCCCACAACAGCAGTCTTTACGTTTTGACTGAAGGACAGTACAATGTATGGAGCTAACCATCATCAGCCGTCAACATCAGAAGTATGTTCACCGTGCTCTGCAGCTGCTCATTCATCAACTTGTTATTCAGTGTGTGACAGGCTGAGGGGTCAGAGGGTACGGGTCTCTACGGCACTCGCCTCGGGTCACAGACAGAGTGCCGCAAGAATGGAAACAGTGAACTGACTGATGGGCACGAGGACATACATGTGTCCAGGTGTAGTCACACAGTGGCACAACACCATTGTCTTAATGCACTTGGACTGTTCCTTTGCAACCTGGCTTAAAGTGCACAGGAAAATGCAGACTCTTACATAAGTGTCTGAGAAGCTTAATCACAGAAGGTTTTCTCCACACAGTTTCCTGTGTAAACACTGGTCTGTGTGAGCTTCAGACTCTGGTTTCACCAGTTTACTGGCATCACTCAGCACTCACATGGAACACAATAAGCAGAACAGACAGACTCTGAACGGAGAGAAACACAACGAGGGGAAAAAGGAAACCCAGACTGCAGACACAGGGGAAGGTGTGGTTTGGAAAGAGACAACGAAGGCAAAATTTTTAGCCGAATGGAAACCTCTCATTAACTGGCAAATATGGTCAAGCTGAGGTCAGCGTCACAAGCAAAGTGACCTGTGTGTATGTGTGGGTCTGTGGGAAAGTCATTAGGAGGGAGTGGCATTAGGCTGAGCTGGCAGAGTCGGGCTGAGCTGAGCTGAGCCTTGGCCACCCCTCACACATCTCTGCCTGATGGGATTCAGTTTGGAGAGAGAAAAAGCTGGAGCCCTTGCTGGTTCAACACAAACTAAAAGCTGGCAGGATGGATGGATATACAGGGAGCAAACCCAGCAGCCTTTTCAGTGGAAACAATAGAGAGGATCAGGCCATACCAGTTCCTCATGGTTTCCAACACCACACCCAGGCAGCCACCAAACACACAACCTAAAATCTACACAGCAAAGAAAATTGTTTGAATGGTAATGGTTGGTTTGGTGTAAAGGTCAGTGAGAATGGACCAAACCGGGAAACAGCTGCTCAAACTCACCTCTCTCCCAGGACACACACACAAGAGAGCGCCTCATGTACCTTTCTATTGTTAGCCTCTTTGAGTCAGCACAATGCTGGAATACAAATATACAATCAGGCACTGTTGGACATGATTCTGCTAAAATAGTGACCTGCTGTGTCACTGCCAGCATGTGTGTGCACATATTATCTGTTCTGTCCACTGTGTGAGTCTTAAACAGAGAGGTATGTGTTTATCTGTAAGCCAATGCCATGTAGACGGCATCAATACACTCAAGCTGCACCATGCTGTCTTCTCATACCAACTCATGCCAGCAAATAACAATAAAGGGATGTCTTTGTATTATTCTAAACTGAGTGTATCCATGGAAATGGACACATATGCTCAGAGACATGTGCTCATATGATGGTGTGCTTTTTCACAGCTTATCATACCTCAGCTGTGGGAAAAAATACTCAAGTACAGCCCAGCAGTGAACCATGTGTCCCCTGCAGATGTGTGTCTACAGAACAGTGGGAGAACATTAACATGCAGAGAATTAAAAAAGAAAAATCCTTTACATAATTTTTTTATACATCAGTGGGTTCCAGATGTACTTCATATGTGTAATTAAATGGTACTTACCTATTGATCATCAGTAGAAATCAGCAGGAAGCCAAGCAAGAGAGACATGAAAAAGAAAGAAAAGAAAGCAAAATCAGTTGATTAGTGGCATAATCAAAGAAAACATCTTGTCATAATTTAATACCGTTTGTTTGCTCAGATGAATCTCTGGGGTAAACCAGCTGGAAAGTAGCACAGCTATTTTTCATTATAGGAACAATTTTTGCTTTATTGCTCTGCAGAGAGAACCTTATCATCCATCGTATGTTTTGAGAGTGTCCTGAACAGGAACCAAACATCTTCACCTCACTGTAATCTCGACGAGCTTGTTCCCTGGAGTCTTTCTCTTTGACATGACTTTACGGATGCCAGATTTGGCGTCTGACAGGGCATGGCTCACGTGTCGTCAGCCTCACTCTGAATAGAAGTTTGTCCCAGAGGATTTGACCAGACAAATAAAGAAATGGACCTGGGTAAAGGCTGGGCAAAGAAAGTAGGCCCAGTTTGTGAATAGTGTGCTGATCCTTGAGGGCTAAGTGCTTTGTGAATGGCAGGCCTGGGGACTAGATGCCAATAAGCATTGAAAGCATGACAGTCACTAGTTACTGTGCTCAGGGGGCATCATTATTGTGGCTTCAAAGGTGTAGTTGAAGAGCATCTATGCCCTCTAGATTTGGTATTTTATCAGGGTTGTTTTATCTTTTCTCTAAAACCCATCCCTGTTGTCACTGTCTTACAATGTTTACTTCTCTCCCGTTGAGCTATCTCCCCGTCTGGTGCTGTCTCTTTGCTTTGGTATGTCCCAACTCCACGCTCTGCTGTACATGCCCCTAATTTGCAACAGCAGCATTTTGGTAATGATGGGTCCTGTTGTTATGCCAGGATGTAAAATTAGTGGGTGCAGCTGATGACATGGCACCCATGACACACTCTGCTGGCATGTGGTGACAGTTTTACGCAAGTCAGAACCCACGAATGTAGGCCACTCATCTCTTTTTCCCTCTGACAAAGGACGACATCTCTAGCGAAAACAGAAAAAATCGTGGAAGAGGAGTGGAAAATGTTGCCTGTGTAGGCTAAAGCCTGCAACATACTCCGCAAGAAGAGAGATATGTCTTCTCGTTCCCGGGGCTGCGAGAAGAAAGACCGGTAAAGCTAATGCTAGCGAGAAAAAAAAATAGCATTAGCTTACCATATCATAATAGAAACAAGAGAAACAAGCTGTTCTAATGTGTCCCTTTATCAAAATAAACACATAACCTTACAAGTAATAAAACAACTTTATTATTTAGCTGATATATGAGACATCATTCTAAATATTGCTTTGTTGTTGTTGTGGTTGTTGTTTACAGGCTTGTTTGTGCTGAGTCTGGCTAGCATCCTGCTTTTAATGCTAAGTGGTGTTTATCATTTAATCTTCATTTATCAAAAAAGAAATCATGCTAGTTTTAAAAGAACAGTTCGAGAAGAAAGGGCCTCTGCTGGTTAGGTTTCAGACCATTAACACAACTCTGTCCAGTCTTCAAACAGAGGCTAAAGGTCTCAGCAAAAATAATTTAACAGCTGGTGAACAGGGAAATGTACTGCAATGTTTTAATCTAATCTACTCTTTTAAGACCAAGAAAAACAAACACAAAAGACTGATGTATATGAAAATAACTGCAGATGAGTGTAAAGGTTAACTCGAGGGACAGAAGAAAATACACCACTTACCAAAACAAACACCGAGATTCAGGCAGGCATAATTTAAAAGCACTTTATAAATGTACCAGCAGCTCACCTGATAATGTCCAGTATACTGAACAAGGATGCAGATGTAAGTTGGAATGATTTACATAACGTGTTGCTCCATGTGCTATGATCTCCTAATATGTCTGAGCCTAAGTTTCAAGAATCAGACATAAACTGACAGTAAGAGTAAACTGTCATGTATTTATTAAAACTGTCCGTTCTCGTTATAACACACAGATTGAAGGTTATTTTTCTTTCCTGCACACATTCTGGGTGTGCTCTCAAGACAGTTTGGGTGGTTGCATGTACATGAGACCACCGGGTGAAGTTATCTGTATGCAGTCAAGCTGTTTTTAAAGGTGTCCAAATTCCACCACATGGCTTTTCTCAACAGACTGTAGTCAGAGGCAAACCACAAGACAAGTCAGACCGGGCTCTTACAAATTCTGAGATCAAGTTGAGAACAAATTTCAACTACAGTTTCAGAGCCACTTCAGATCTGTGCACAACTCTACAAAGTCAGGATGAACGCTGAGCAATAGAATTACATTTTCCAGCAACAACGCAGCACTGCAAATAACCAAGCTGTGGAAGCTGTCTGTGTGCAGTAAAGATAATAAATGACCCCGAGAAAGGCAGAGCTGTTATCACTGATTCTGGAGTCTCTCTGGGCTTACAGTGGAAACATTTTGGTATATTTCCTGTAATTTAACGCAAGGTTTCAGCTTGACCAAAAATACAATCAAAACATAAAAAGAGAAAGAAAAAAAAAAGAATCATTTTCAGGAAGAGAAGGGCCATAATCATAACAAGCAAGTTGGGTTCTTTCCCCTACAGCACCTGTGGGAGTTGAAGCCAAGTAATAAAAACACACAAGCCCTTAAATCTGCTCTGCATCGCTCCCTAGGTCCCAACACTGAAGAGCAAATCAGGGCTAAAAAGTACAACATCTGTTTGCTGTATGCTGTTGCCATCGGTGCCCTGAGCCCCGGAGAGTTTTCTGTGATACTATGGAATTTAAGTTCCCAACTCCTCCACTGAAAGAAGAGGAGGATCCCCGTTCCAGCTGAACAAACAGCACTTGCAACATATAGTGGTTTGGGAGGGTGTGTCTGTCAGAGAGAGAGCGGTGTGTGTGTGTGTGTGTGTGTGTGTGTGAGCGAGGAGGTGAGCCTTAACCTGACCTTTTGCAGCATACCAGCACATGCACTTTATGACCGACTCACTTTCAGATCCAGTAAAATATGCTATATATTCAGAGCTGTAGCTGTAACCATGAAGTTCTCTGTGGTTATGTATGATATGGGACAAGTGTTCTTAAATTAAAGACACTTCAAAAAAAACAAAAAACAAAAAATCAGTAGCAAGTCTCTAGAGCCAGGCTTAATATTTTGTCTTCATGTAATCAATAAAATAACACCAATTATTGTTTGTGAAAACTATATTTAAACTCTACGTCATTTGTCTTTATTAAGAACACACTGCCAAATGTTTGATGAAATGCAGTAAGCAACAAAGAGTGATGAAACTACTTTATGTCTGTTATTAACATGGATACAGCTTGGGTCACTTTGATTGATGGCCTGTTTAGACAAATAAAAAGAGAATGACAGGCAAATGTCTGTCCACAAGGAACATGTGAGAGGCATCTTGCCAGCTTCTCATGTGTATTAAAGTACGGCATGGAGCCATAAAGGCTTAACACTTATCTGTCATCGAATCTACAAATCATAACAGAAGGAAAGGTGGTGTTACCAAGCACCCGATGCTCTTCTGCAATTACATGTTTCTCCTGTGAGTATTTCCACAAAATTGCTGAGGCTGTGGCTCCACGAAGGCCACTGGTGTCAAAGCGTGATGCTGTCAGTCAGCTCCACCATATACAGAAACTAGATCTCCACAACAAGTAACACAGTATCTTTTTAACATAGCCTCTGGCATCCCGGCCGATCTGCCTGCCTAAATATCAGAAGTCACCCGGAAGCCTGAGATTCAACTCCTCCCAAGGCAACGAATCCTATCTGAGCAGCTGCATTGTACTTTATAGAGAAAGCATATAGAGTTTCCCGAGGTGGTTATTCCCATACGTGTTGTGTTTCAAGTGGAGTCTACCATTCCTGTGCTTTTGTTTATGGCTCTGACAAAACTAAGCTGTGCTCAAATCTAATAGGAAGAGCATGGAGGGTGGCCTTCATCACACTAAAGGCATGATCACTTTCTAATCAATCAAGTCTCCCTAAGGCCTCATTACAATCATTACAGTGATGGTAAAGCCACTGGGTGTTTTAACACGTCTTTCATTTATTTATCTATTTATTAAAGTTGATATGGTTAACATGTTAACTGGTATGTTCTCCATAGTGCTGAGAGGAAATAGATCTACAAAACTATTCTCTGTGTGAAAGGTGCCATATTTTTGTTTACAATAATAATAATCATCTAATAATCTGCGATGAACTGGCAACGCGTTCAGGGTGTACCCCGCCTTCACCCATAGCTGGCTGGGATAGGCTCCAGCACCCCTGCGACCCTCTCCAGGACAACGTGTATAAGAAGATGAATGAATGAATAATCTAATATATATTTGACTTTTGCAGGTTGAGCCATTCTTACAAAAAAGGGCAGCCAAATAAAACCAACAAATCTACACACAAAAAACTGAAAATTAACAACTTTTGATGATTCATTTCTCAACACAGAACTGCAAGTGAGATGTGAAGGTAAAGGGAAAAACAACAATCAGGAATGTGTGTTTCTATAGTTGACAAACTGTAGGTGCCCTGAGAAGAAAGGGTTTTACCAGTCGTATCTCCTCATGAACAGGAAAAGCATCAGGCAGACAATGCACATGAGTCTGGAGACTTGTGGTTGTCTTTCATTTTTCTTCAATCTGCCAATCAGTTGCCCAGTCCATAATCTGCAGCTTTCTTTTTACCTTATATAGATAACACTTTGGTCTTTCCCACTCAGAGCACGCCTTCACATGAGCTGAGATTTGGAGGACGCTCCCTGGAGTACTGCCTGTCCCTTCCCATAACACAGGCATTAGGATAAACTAGGCACAAGGGGCCAGTAAGAGGGGAAAGGGGGGGGCATCGACAAAAGGCATAGAACTGGAGGGATCAGAGGGGAGAGTGGAATTTCTTCATCACTTTCTCCTGCTTTTTTAACCTCGCCACTGCATTATCTATTTAACGCTGGACATGAAGGCTGAATGTGGTGGCTTAGTGTGCCGTTTACACATTATCCCAAACGTGTAAACCACTACTTAGGCCACTGTGGATTTACATCCCTTTAACCACACTGCATTCTGTTGACAAACAGCTGAATTCTCATAAAACACACACTGTGTTATAATGAATTCCTTGGCTTGGGATTTAACGGCGACTGGGCAGAGCCTGCACTACTCAGCAGCAGTCTAACCGCAGATTTCAGCAGTACAGCCAAAGGGCAAACCCTTACTAGAAGGAGGCTGCAAGTCTGCTAAAAGTCATGTCACAATACTGAGCTGTTCTCAATTTCAACATCTAGATGTCCAATTCTAAAAGGCTGCAGAGACGGCAGGTTTTATATACAACAGACTACACAGCACCAAATGGTCTGTCTCTGAGCAAAGTTCACCCTCCAACAGGGCTGTGGTTCAGGTCTGACCATGTTGATGCAAGCCTTTCCCCAGATGGTTTCTGTTTTATCCACACTAGTCCTTGTCTGGCCGGGGAAACAAAGATCTGACCTTTCCCCAGTGATCTCTTTGATCACAGACTATTCCAGTTGTGAACAGAGAAAACACTGGGACAGTACTGCATCCAGGACGGGCACAGTCACAGTCAGTGTGTCCTGATGCATTATCCACATGTCATTGTGCCACTTATTTCACCATGTTTCCAAACAGTGAGTGGTCAAACTTAATTTCCTTGTGACACATTTCATGATGAGTTTGACATTTACATTTACCAATAAAGCTCCAATATAGCAACATTCAAATACTCACAAAGTGACTTTCCGCTCATCTGAAGTTGGAGCACTGCAAATGAAATGTTTCCATATTCAACACTGTAGATACTAGCTGTTAAAGGCCTGGTGACAACCACATAGGAAAATAGTTGTTAAAGGTCTGGAAACATCCAAAGTACTTGTTTCCTCTGATGTTTCCCTCAGTGAAATCTGTCCTTTTCATGATCTAATACCTCTAATACCTCTAACACTGTAGATGTGATTTTATATATAACATCAATATACACAGTTATTCACGCTCACTGAAAACTGAAATCTTATTGCCTATCAATAACATTGGCCCATGTAGTAGTAGATGATGTCATGAAGCACTGTAGGATTGTGTTACAGACGAAGAAATGTATAAAAGTTTTGTTCATAGTGTGTTTAGTGACGTATATTCACATGTAATTACATTTTGATGAAATAGCTGCAAGTAACTGTCAACAATGATGTCACAGAGGGGATATATATCTACTGATAGTTTGCCAAATGACATAGGCCATTAAACATAATAAAATTATACATTTTTTCTGACTTTGGTATATTGAGGTTTTAATACAGAACTGTTATATATTGTTGTGTTGTTCTGGACTCCATCCTGCCCTGTGTTTGCCTGTGCCATCAAGGGTCTGTGTTCTTTGTTCTTTCTCTGTGCTCGTCTTTTCCTTTTCCTCTGTCCACTATCCCCAGCTGGTTCAGGCAGATGACCACCTACCCAGAGTCTCATTCTGTCTGAGGTTTTTCCCTCTGTAAAGGAAGTTTTTCCTCCCCACTGTTGCCTTGGGCTTCCTCCTGAAGGATTTGTTGAGTTTCCTCTACTTATAGTCTGTAAAGCTTTGATCTGAATTTGTGAAGTGCCTTGAAATAATCATATATTATGACCTTAAAACTATATAAATGCTAACAAACACAGTAATATTTACTTTATTCAGTTGAACTAAAAAGTATGTTTTGTAGAATTGAAACAGAAACACATTTTGAAAATATGGATCCTTATAATGCGGCTGTATATAGTAATTCATTGGAAATTAATAATATAAAATTATATAATTATTTTACTGTTTATAGTTTTACTGAAATGTAAGGTCTTGTTTACCCACATTGCCGTGTTCAGTGAAGAGGAGAATGTACTGATAATGAAACATTTTTCATCTGATAAAAATCCACCCCAGAGGTCAGAACATGACCCTGACCTGCATGTGATCAATTTCAGGTCAGCTTTTTTAAAATCACCTTCAGGGTAAAGTAAACCCAGCTGTGTCTCTAGGTCCTGAACCTGACTACATTTTTTGGGTTGTAAAGGATTACGTGGATCCTTCCATATTCTGAAGCTACAAAAGAAACGGATTAGGGTTATATTCATCAATTAGGGTATATTTTCCTGACAAGCTTGTGCTGGCCATTCTCCACAGCTCTCGAGTTTCAAAAGCACCTCAGAAAATACCTCAGAAGTGGTGGACCCGGTCTGCCAAGAGACTATGAAGTCATCGCAGGCCCGTTCCTGCCTGACATGCTAACATTATGTAACCAAAACCCAGAGAACAACTCTCATCAGCCCAGATGGGGAGCAGAGTTTAACTTTAAAACAATGCTGAGCTCTTCTTCTGATGTCAGTGTGAAATGTCAACAGGTTATCAAATACAGTCTCACAGCTCATTATCAACTGACTGATCACCCTCAGCAGATTAATAGTCTTAGATTACATTTCCCTGTCATTGTAAACCTGTTTTACAAAACTGAACATTGTCCATGATTAGTTATTTAAACAAGACTGCACTGATTATATCTGAATCCTACAAAACCAAGATAAGATTGCAGCTTCACTGTAGCCAATTTTCATCCAACGTGTGCAGACTCAGTGGCTGCATGGCTACAGCTTTACACAAGTTCAAATAAAACACACTGTGAATAGGTAATCACACTCTCTAGGGTCCAAATACACTACCATCTCTGCGTGCTGCTGCTATTGGCCAGAAGTGCGTGGTCTACTAGCCAATGACGTTGCTCTGCATTGTTACCGTGTGTGTTCAGTTCTCCTCGCTGTGTGGGGTGCGTAGTGAAAAGGGGGGCTGCTCAAAACAGGGCCGACCTCAATACTGAAGCCATCCAAGCAAGATGATTTCATTGTCTCCTCCTTTCATTGCCCTTCCCCATTTAGGGGAATAATTTGTTATATAAACAGCCCCTTCAGCAGCATGTCACACGAGCACTGCAAGACACTTTCACTACTAAACTAACTTACTTTTGCCCATTTTTCTGCACACACTAAAAGACACACCCACAGCAAAACAAATACTGTCTAAAATTAAAAATTTCCATTGTGAATCAGCACATTTTTTCTTGTGTTTCTTCTCTGAAGTCTTATTCCAGTAAAACCATTCTGCTAAGGCTAGCATTCCAGTCTCTGTGTAGCTACAAGATCATTATCCACCTTTTCTTTGCAGAAATTCTGTTCCAGTATAAATACGAGTAGGCAGCTTAAGCTCAACTTGCCTGGCAACACAGCTCTGGTGATCCGCTTGCACTGTACAAACCGCCGCTCCAGTCCAGATATCCCACAGATCCTGACCAGAGCTTCCTCATCCCCTGTGCCTCGTGAAATCTCCTGCAACTTGTCTGAGAGAGCAACCTCACAGACTTCAACTAAAGACAGGTTCTCTAAAGAAGCAGCTAAAACAATCTGGCTACAATTACACCCACCTTAATTTCCAAATGAGTGTTTTTTAAAGGGTAGCTGTAATTTTGACTGACCTTCCATTTTGATATGATTGCTAACGTCTGCTTGGATGTATTGAGTGTTTATCCACTGTAAAATCTAGTGTTTAAACTCATCTGGATGGATCACATTACAGTTTTGTCCTAGTTTCTCTTCTCTGCAATGTGTGCCCCACGCTCTTCATTTCAAGTACTTTCCAGCCACCAGCTTGACCATGCTGAAGATCTACTGTCAACTGGTGATAAATGACTGGACCCAGTCTATGAATCCTGCTCTTGTGTTACCTGATACTGATTAATCCAGAAATTAAAAAGTTAACAAACTGCAGCTCTCATTAATATAGCTCTGTAGACGTTTGGGTTAAGCACAGAAGTCACATTTGACCCTTTTTCAACCAGTTATTCATGACTTCAGTCGACCCACTTCATCTGACCTACACATCAACATGTATTCTGATCTGTGCCATTATTGCAAAGATGTTCTAGAGCCCCACTTGTACATAGTCACCTCTAAATACAAATGTGTGTTATTCTGTACAACTGATGTACAGTAAGAGTCCTGTCTGAAAGAATATAAGTAGTAGCATTTGCTCCTGCTTGTGTGCTGACTCAAACTTTGGCTTTGGAGTCTGTGTTGTGCTGAGATCTGGTTACTAGCGGACTTTGAAAATACAGCATTGTTACAGTGACAGAGCAAAAAAGAGGCATGCAGGGGTGAGTAGAAGGACTTTTCATGGTAAAATTAAGCAAAGAAAGCAGATTATTTACAGTCTATTCACACATTGGACAGTGATTACTACATGTAAATTTATTCAGGTTACATATTGTACCTTTAAAAGTTATATACTTGTGTGCGTTCTAGTTGTGTTATATTTGTAGACATTGAGTTCACTAACATCAGCAAACCCCCAACACAACAGACTCCACCACAAACTCCATATAAGTCTCACATATTTAACCTTTTATGCTTTAATTCAAAATACTATGAGACACTGAAATTACTTTTTAATTTTATAGTTAAATAGAATAAATAAAATAAAACTGTGTTTATCATACACAAGACCCTGCATTCTCAAAACAAAAAACATATGCTACAAAAGTCTACAAATACATTGTGCTATGTTTCTGTATTGGCCAATAGTGGCTGACTGACTTAAATTTTCCATTCAATCTGTAACTGCGGTTTTGTCTGAAAGATGTGGCAGCTCCAGTACGTCGCTGCAGACTCTGGGCAAAAGGGTGATTTAAGAACGCATTTACAAAAGCCAAGGATTAGGCTTCTTTCAGAAGAAGCAAGAGAAGTGTGTATATAGTGAGAGTGTGTGTGTGTGTGTGTGGGGGGGGGGGGGGGGGGGGTTAAAAGATGTCCTTTCTCCACATGTGAAAGACCCCAGACTCAGCAGCCACCACTCAGTTATGCGTGACCACTAGCCCCTCCCAATAAAGAGCATTTATCTGTGAAAGGACTCATTGGCTTGTTTGTGTGGTTAGTTTCATCTCCAACAATATCCCTGAGCTTCACTAATCACTAACTGTAAATTCAACTCTTAATTCCTTTGCTTCCTACAGCATTGAGATCGTCAGACACTCATTAATCTACTTCCTGATGTCTCAGATCTTCTCAGCCTGCCAGCACACAAACACAAGAATAACTGTGCAAACAGTAAATATTTGATAACTGGCAAACTCCTCTGTCTCCACTCTGCTTCTTGACTGTTCTGCGTTATAACCTTCTTGTGTGGTCAGGAGGCTGCTCAAGAGAGCTGCAGGAATGTGAGCAAAGGGAGAAGCCAATAATGCTTTTAGAGCCACCAAAATCTTGTACACAAGCCACCAGTATAGTTCCTGTGGTTCCCTTTGTGTAGAGCAGGCTCCCTTTGAGGAAGAGACACAATGAGATAAGAGATTTTAATTGGCACAGGTTCCATGGCCACTTATAAGAGCAGACTTGAGCCCTGGGGAAAGGAAAAAGGGGGAAAAGAAAGGAAAAAGAGGCTTCCAAAATTAAGTAAGAAGTACAATTTCTTTTTTCCACTTTTCTGACTAAGTAGGAGAGACAATCCCACGTCTAGGAAATGAATGGCTTACACAGTGTGGGAATGATCCGGGGAAGTGACTGTGATTAGTCTGGCTCCAGTGGGCATGATATCACAGCAGGGTGAACCTGGCTCAACAGGAATGCTCACAGAGAGATGAGGAAGACGCTGTGTGAGTGAGCAAACTGAGAAGTGAAGGGCTGTTCATGAGAGGGAGGGGGAGGGAGAAGCCGAAGGAACAAGCATGGTAATTTGGTCTCCACAGTCTGACAGTGATTTCTAGGATGGTAATCACATCAACTCTGTAGCTGAGGCAGAGTGACATCACTGTGAGCTACTTGCTTATCCCGCCCTGGCAGGTCCTGATGGAAATCCAACAGCGATGAGTATGTGGGCTTCATTGCAGCCACACACAACTCCTAATCACAAGCGAAAGGATTGTTAGCTAACAAGTAATACCCCAAAAGTAGTGAAACGGCAGCCTGTTTAATGCTTTCAATCTGACGTCAACCAGTTTATAAGAATCAAAGTTATTCCTTCAGTAAGTGCACACATACACTTTGGAACTAAACCCTTTTAATATTAGATTTGTCTCCTTTTTTGGAAACTTGCTAAAAGCAACTGACCTGAGAGACAAGTGGAGCCTTTCTGATCTGAATATTAATGGCCAGATAATGGAATGTGCTTTGAATAAATATTAAAATCATCCATAAATATCAGGAGTCAGGGCTCAAGTCTGAAACGGGCCTGTGTCTGTGCCTGACTCGGCAGATATTTGAATAAAAACACGTGATTAAAAGGTGGCTTGGGTCAGCAGAGCAACACACCAGATGTCAGCGGGCGCCTGTGAGGGTGGAGTTTGTGTTTGATGCTGAATATTAATGAAAGAAAAGAGGGCTTTTCCACATGCTCTGCCTATGCCCCCAATAAGGGTCACCAGCAGTGACACCAAACTTCACAGGGGTGTAAGTGTGTCACCTACAGGATCCCCTTTAACCAGAAGATTAGGGGCAACCAGTGTCCCAGATTGGACTGATCCGGACATGTGTTTTTAGACAGACCTGACACATATGATATATAACATTTATACAATAACATACAGGCCTATGTTACATGTTTCTAACAATGCTCAAATTCACAGAAATCCATAACTTTACTTAATGTAACAGCTTGTTTCACTTGGTTGTCCGTTTTATCATATCCTAATGGTAAACACTGTAGTAAATGCTGCACTTGAAAACAGGATTAGAGCATTATTTTGGTTACACTGCATAATTTTTGTAGTTTGTGGCACAATAATCCAGCAGAAAGCTACTTCATTGATATATTCCAAAAATCAATCTAATTTATGAGACACATGGCTTATGCAAACCAGCAATTTAGTAGGTAACATAATGTGTAAACAGCTAAATTACCATTAAATAAGTCGGCTCATCTGACAATACGCTGGCATTATGCTTGGCAATATTACTTCTGGCTATTTCCTTAGAATGAAATGAGATATGAAAGACTGATTTTCATGAGCAATTATGGTGACAATAACTCTTCTAATCCCACGGTTTTTCATAGAGTCACCAAATGATGCTCTTTTTGTTGTGATTGAGAATTTGCATACTAAGTGTTGAAAAGCATCTGGACTTGAGCCCAAACTGCCTGAAGATCAACAGGAAGGATGGAAGTGATGAACAGAGCGTCAGTGTCTCTAAGGGAGAGGTTAAATGTAGGGCTGCAGATGTTCTTGGCAAGACAAATGGCACATGTTTGTTCCTAAAGCATACACTGTGGATGGGGTACAAAAAGGACAAAGGAAAACACTTTCCCATTATAACACTGTAATGAGAGGGGTAATCACTTCATACATACTGAGATAAATAACTGAGTAGAATACATCAACTACTCAAATCCTTCATGGTTGGATGTCTCCTTCACTGTTTCCCCTTTTTCTCCATCTGAACTAGAGTCTGTTGGGACCACTACTCTCACATAGCAAACACTTTTAAGGTCACACTGAGGTTTGTTCACTCTTTCTTAACTTGCGTAACTCCCGACATGAAGCCCTGATCTGATATGTGAGCATGTTTGCTTGAGAATTTCTCATACATTTACCAACAATGAGTAATTGTGGTCTGGACACACTCCTCCAGAGACCCTCTACAGTTTGTTTATGGAAGGAAATGAGGTCTCAACGGATGGCGATTTAGACTTGTCAGTCTTTGGTGTGAAAACAGTGTACTTGGAGTGTGATATCTGACAAGAAACATGAGTAAAATTACACATTCACACCCTAGTTTCCTTCCTTATGCTTTACAGAAAGCAAAAGTCCAGATGGAATAGGTCACATCTGTGCACAGAGGAATGCCTCCCCCAGTCATTTCCACCCTCAGGGCTTCGGGAATGCCTGGGCTGGATGGTTAGTTTCTCCTTCTCCTTCTCAGCTGATGACCATGACCAACGTAAGCCATGTGGAACAACATGGGACTATGAGTGAAAACAACTTCACACACATTACAAGAAAAAAAAACTATGATGAGGGCGTCACAAACCCAAACAAGCCTCAAGCTACTTATTTGGATGAACCCCAAAGCGTCATAAAAGACAGATTAAATAAAACATCATAATCCAGGGGATCAGGGGAATATGCATATTTAGTTTGGTGACTCATTTGTTACCCAGAGGCTCTTCTACCTTAACATACAACGCTGCGGGTAAGAATTCACACTGCACTGACATTCACCGTCCTCACATTTTTCGTGACTTCTATGTAAAATTCCAGCGACTGGGCTCTGGCCTTGTTTCTGACACCTTATCATAAATTTCTGTCTCATCTGAAGGTCTGCTGAAAAGCTTCTTTGTGTCAGCCATGGAGCTTTCAGTTCCACCCACAGATATCCTTCCACGTCAACATAAGCAACATGATTACAACACCAGACAACAACAATCCACAGTGTCATCACTTACAAATTAAATCTACTAAAAACACTGCGGCTAATGCAACTTTGTAAGAACTGCCCTGTGTGTTGTTTTGCTCCACTCACACAGACGTCAACACATGTCAGCCAACGAAAAATAACAAACGGAAAAAAAAGTTCTCCCTGATTGCATGAATCACACCACAGCTGCCGAACAGACTGATTTTTATTTGATCTTAAAAAAGGGTGTATTTCAAGTTCTGATGAAACCTGCTGTAAAGCCATTACCATCACATTCAGCCAGAAACCAATTTGTCTACAATCCCTATAAATCTCAACTGGATAGATCTCCAGGAACTATGTGTGAACCCTGGAAAAATCAATGGAACAAAATAACCCAAACACCATAGAAAATCTTCCATGAATAACCGGAACAACTGAGTTTACTGTTGTCACAGTAACAGTCAAACCAAGCCAGGTTGTCTCTGGCCAGTTCAGACTAACATTAACTTGCAAACATGTGTTAAAGTGGCAGAGGAAGCAGAAATACTGCACCTTATAAAACAAACTGAACAGCTCCAATATTAATAACAGAGTTACAAAGGTTTCATTACTTTGTATTTTTATCTAGTCTTGGAGTTTGGTTTTGTTTTCTGTTAGGTTTTAGATGTTTTTATAAGTGTATTAAGTAGTTTTGGTTTCAGTTTACTTCAAGAAACTGTCTGTTTTTAGTTCAGTTTGTTTAGTTTCAGTTTTTCAGTTATTATTAGAAAAGCTGATTTACAAAAGCTCAACGAATGTAGGATGAAAGAATGTATGACATCAAAATCAGTCAGTTTACAGGCTGTTACCACTGATCTAAGAAGCAACAGAGAAGGTAGTTAGTCCAGTGCACATGAGCGTGTACAAATGTTATGTATTACACCTTTAAAGATCGAGTTCTGTTTCCAATTTATTTTGTGTTACTTTGTGCACTTTTTATGTTTCTGAAGACTTTTGTTTGACTTCTTCACTGCTAGTTATAGTTTTCTTAAACTAGAATAACCCTGGTTCAAAACACGTTATATGTTCATTTGGTTTGTTTTACTCATTTTCTTTGGTAGCTGGAGCAGATTCTTTCAAAGCAAATAACACCGATAAACAACTGAGAAGCAGGGCTATGAGAGTCACCACTTGATTACTGAAAATCCTCCATTGGAGAGAGGAAAATAACCAACATACTCTTGTGAAAGAGAATGATAGGATTGGAAGTAGCCAGAATGAAAACACAGACTGTGCGCCTGACACTCCCTCTGCCCACACTCATAACAGACAGATGGCTTTGCTGATGCCACTTATCTCTCTCTCTTTTTTTTTTCCTTCCTTGCACGTCAACCTTCATTTCCCCTCTGAATAACTTCTGACATTGCCGCTTCTTTTATAAAGCTACAGGGATGACACCTGGTCCAAATTATATTGCATTAAAATACTACGAGTGTGTATATTTTCACAATGGGTAGCCACAGTGGGATTCAAACCCCTGACCCAGGGTCACTGCCATCGCCGCTGAGCAACAAAGACAAGCGTTGAACGTATACATCTCACAGATGGAGACCGTAGAAGCAGCTGCCCAGTGCCTTTCAAAGCAGAATCTCCACACAGTTCTTACTTATGGCCTGACTGGCTGCATATGACATCACTGGAAAGGCACGTTTCCTGGACTATTGCTATTAGAAGTGCATTGTCTGTTGAAAGGAGTGTGATGCCTCAAGTCTATAACATAATAGACACACTGAGATGGGCTGAACAGACATGGAAGAATGACTGACGGACTAAAGCCTGAACTCTGAAAAGTTAATGGCTTTAAATTATGTTAAGAGGAGTCTTTCATTGTCAAAACTGTTCTGCTTGAAACCTGATTTGCCTTTTGTGGTGCAATCTGATATGATTAAAGGGCATTAAAAGTTTCAGTCAAGCATCTTGAAGAAATTAAATGTGACCATATTTTACAGTTAAACCTTGTTTTCATTGGCCGTTGTGATCTCCTTTGAAGGACAAAAACATAGATCAGGAATGACAGGAATGAGTCTGTGAAACAAGCCCATACAATATTACAATATGACTTTAAAATTTAAAAAAAAATACAGCTGAAGTGATCACATTACACATTTCAGCTTCTTAATTATGAACTTGGATTAAAAATGTCACCCCAAGACATTTCCCAAGAATGTTTCTCTCCCATACAAAGGAGTCATAAATTATGAAGGTGTTTCACGGTTAAGCAGAGCCTGAACATGGATGTAAATCATGCTTAGATACCTTCACCTTAGATCATTCCCAACATCTCAGGTTTCTCAAGGCAGGGGTCATGAAAACAAAAGCTGTGGGAATAGAAACCTGTCAAGTGATTGTTGTGCAATAACTCAACAGTTGACGTAACGCCAAAACACACGACTCTATCTATACTCTGTGATCACATTAATAGAGAGATCCATCATACTAGTCTTTTAATTTTTACTGCCTCGCCTGAAGATAAAGCAGATCAGCTGTGGGTGCTCAATAAGGCAGTCGAGCGAGGCTGACTCATCCTGTTACTTTAAACTCTCACTCAGTGGCTGACACTTCCTTAATAAGATCAGGATCACTGCTCCTTTAACTTGGACACCCCCTGAGGACTAAGAACAGGAGGTGAGGTTTTAACATAGGTCCTTATGTTCATATGTGCACCTTCAAATATACTGATGAGCACTGAACTTGACCTCCAGTGACTTAACACAGTAAGAGCAAGTTGGATTTTCTGGGTGTGACTATAACTGAGTGTCATTAAAAAAAGACTGCATGCTCAGTTAATTCACCCACATTACCGAAGATTATAGAAAATACAACTTCCTTCCTCTGTTGAACTGTAGCCTCCACAGATTCCCGTGAATGCCAGGATATTATGTTTCACTGCAACACTACTACAGGTTGAGCAAACAGATCATTCTTTGGCAGAGCACCAACATCAACAACAATCAAGCTCCAAGGAAAGCCAAATAGGGTGTGAGAATGTGCACAAGTGCAATGATAAGTGTAGATGTGAATTTTCTTTAGAAGACAAGAGAAGAGAAGAATTACAAAATATGGGATAATGACGGGTGCTTTCTTATATACTGTTTCCTGCCAGCCTCACCTTCATGATGAAACCAAAATAGAGGTAGCTAAAGGCCAACAAAGGAGGCAGCACAAGGGCCACTGAAGGAAACTGGGTTTAAAACAAGACAAAAAAATTGACTAAACCCTACAGCTCCAAAAATATGCCTCCTTAACCTGAGACAACCTATGGTCCTGACCATGCCGTTCCTGGAGACAAACGCTCTGTGCCTTGTAATTCCTTGATGCGGATAAAACAACAGTAGCATGGTTGATTCAAAGATCAGGGATGTGTGCCCCTCCCTGTGTCCTGCGGTCCTCAGACTGTGTTAAACCAAGAGATCAGACACTCGTAATCTCCCATTGTCCCGTCCTGGGTAGACGATAGGGTCCTACCATGGCCCACTTTAGCAAGCAGGGCCATCTGCAGAGTCACAGATGGTCTCACAGGTTCCCACATTGTGATCCAGGGTTAACCTGATATGATCTGGTTTTACCAAAATGAGAAAGTCGTGCACTTCACAAGCCTGCACACTCACAAGAGGGAGAGGAAAAACAAAGAACCTGTTTCTGCTTTTGATAAGACATCATAATCTGCCTAGGTATGCAGTTGGGTATTTATTATATTTTTAAGTCCAGGATAACACTGCAGCTTTTTTTCACACCGTATCTGCCCCTTCATCACAGCTCACTGTCTCCAACCTGGATCTACTAAAACATGTGCTTTTGATTTTAACATGTTATTCTCATCTGTCAGAATGAGGTTGTCTTTGATCCACCTCTATGAGTTCCCGTTGGCGGTGCACCTCTGAAAACACACACTCACAAAACACCCCAGAGTCAAACTAACAACAAGGTTGAGTACAAAAAGCAATGTCTTTATGACAGGAATGAATGGATGTCATTGGGGTGATGAATGAGGCATTTCTGTCACAAGCTGGTGCCACTGGGGCATTTAATTTGAGAGAGAACAAACAGTGGGGGTAATAAAACAGACACACAGACAGAGACACACTTTAAGGACACATGTAGTGAAAGAATTCAAATCAATAGCCATCAGCATGTTCTGCCAAATGGGTTCAATTGCGACATTTCTTTCTTTAGACAAAGTGCTGCCAAGGTAACAGTCCAGACATAAAGTGAATGGAGGGACTTCCAACTGAAAGGCTCATTCAAATGGGTCCCGTGGCCAAGATGAGCATCGCTGGTTGGCTGCTGGAAGATGAAGCTGCTAGGCATCATCCCAGCATGGGAGAGGTGATCTTGACCTTGTGTAAAGGTGCAGAATGTGGGCTGAGAGATGCCGAGCTCTGACGGGCGAATGCACCCCAAGCTTTGGACAAGTAATGACTCACACAAAACTTCCCAACAGCCGGCCAGCTGGCATGCAGATCGCCTGCACAAAGAGAGACATCTCACCCCAACGCCGGTCTGTTTCAGCGTGGCAGCCTTTCAAACCCTGCTTTCAATTTGATTCACACAGGAGCTTTTATGTCTGATTGTAGTCAGTTAGTCAGGTTTTGCATATGTGATTCCCTTTTTCAATGGAGTCATCCACGTTGGTTCCATTTACTAGCTGGTAGTACTCTGGAAAGTAGATTGTGCAGCTTATCCAGCTCATTCCATTTACCTCAGAAGCAGGAAATTATGTCACATCTGACTCGATGTTGTTCCAGGACTAAATCTGAATCTAAGTATGATAGTCACCCTTAACAAAAGGGTTAATAACTACATATTACATAGTTTTTCACAGATAAAAACACTTGACTGTCCTGTTCTTGTGGGTGGACCATAGCGTGTGTATGACTAATTTAATGACAAAGTAATACTAGATGACACAATATTATCCCAGCTTTCACTACATACCTAGATCCTGCACTGAAAGTTCTCCACTCCAGTTGAAACTTCAACTGAAGTTCAAATGGAAAACACCATTAGACCTTGAGTGTTCTTATCACCAGCAGACATCTTCAAATTCATGTGTGACTGCATGCAAAACATAGTAAAATACATTGGGATGAAACTGACAAGGCATATGTGGAGGTAGTCACAGACACGTGAATACATACTTAGCATACTTTAAATGCAAATGTATCCCAGACTGTTTTAAAGACTATCTAGTCAAATTTGAATGGTGTAAATAGCAGCTTATTATATGAACCAAGATAACAAATAACTTTGTTCCTGTGCAACAATTTACTTGTTGACCTGTATGACAGAGAGTGCATGTGAAAAGCTTCATAACACAGGAGTCACAGATTCCCACAGGCAGGCAGATAAACATCACTGCTGTGGCCTAATACGGAAGCTTAATCACATTTTTTCTGCAAATTTGCAAGACTCTCCTCAATCACAATCAGAATGTCGGGAATTAGACTCAGTCTGTGCCTGGTGAGAAATGTTAAATATATCAATATTAAAACTGAATAAATTACAAGCTTGGTGTTCTGTAAATAAGTGTAAACCTACATGAAAAGATGGTTTAACCTGCAGACTACAAGACTGAATATTACAGATATCACTAACTCAGTTATTCCGAGTGAAAATGAGCATTACAGACAGCCACAATATTCTCCCTGTAAAAATTGACATCACTTGTGACATTCAGGGGTACAGGGTTTTCTGTTTCAGATATCCACAGTTACATTTCTTGCCATTTATTGTTCTTACCAAGAAAAAAAAAAAACCTTTTCAGATATCTATAATATTTTTTTTCTTGTCGTTACAACTCATAATATATACATTGAAATGCTATTTCTAGTAGAAAGTATATTGTGGACATCTTTATTTACAATGTAACTACTACGAATAGGTGAGATGTGGTTTAATTATATGTTACACAAGTGTGATTTTCCTTATTGTTTTGATCAACCTGATTTCCTGTTTAAGCAAATTCCAAGACAGAAAAGTCATAAATGTTCTGATAATAAATTAGTCATCAGACTCACAAAATACTTTAGTACACAGAAAAAGGAAAAAGTTACACACACTGACTCATATGTAAACACACACGTATGTCTGGTTAGAGTTTAGGAGTATTCCTGCAGGAGGAGAGTCCAATGAAAGTCCATGTCTAATGAAAGACACCTTCCACAGCGCTGTGAGCACTGGGTTGACAGCCAACAGATGTGGCTTCTCAGCACACAGACCCCGCTGGTACCAACACAGGAGCATCTTGAGGTACTTTTCCCTTACGCAATGTGGCCGGCTACTGTTTCAAATACAGCCTGAGGGGGGAATACTCCCTTTGGTCGTAGTGATGTGAACATGTCCGCAACAAGATGACCTCCCATTAATCCTGTGATGTAACAGTGGTCAACACCCCTTGGATTTCCCATAAATGACTCGTCATCAGAAGCAGTTTCCAGGAACTTTTTCTCCAGGGTTTGACAGAGGAAACAAAGCAAACCACAACTAAAAAAAGTGAATCTGGTTTGAGGGAACTCTGTGTGAAAAGTGTTCAAATTCTAACACACCTGTGTATATAAAAGAGCTCATGTTTCATAAGAAACAAAACCAAAAGCTTTGTCAGCCATAAAGACCTTATTATACACTTTGCACGGTAGCATCAAAGTCTTATTTAAATGCTAAATCCTGTTTGAAGTCACCTTTGTTCTTTTTTATGTTCTCCCTCATCCTGTCACCCTCAGCTTTCACAGCTTTCCCCAAATAACTGAGGACACTTTCTTCCCAACTGTACAGATCTTCTTTATTGCTGTTTATGTTTTTCAGTCAGTTTCTTATGGATCGTTTTTACCTGCATGCGAGAAACATTAATACTACTGTTTTGGCAACATCATAAAACCAGCAGAAAATGCATGTCTGAGCTATTTAGAAAGCCTTACTGTGGAAATGAAGCATAATCTCTAACACTAAATTGTTTTGTGATGGCTTTCAGCCTGATTGTTGGGAGCTGCCAAGACAGATCACCATAAAATCATCACAAAAGCTGGAGATGGAGGATTTAAATCTGGGTGTGTTAGGGATATTACTTTGCATTTTCTTTTTCCAGTCTTACTCACAGCCTTTGAGGAGGATTAGTGCTGATATACATAATAAACAGAAACACTGATCACTGTGGTAGATTTACATGTGCAGTTTCCCAAATGTGAAACACAATGCTGTAGTATGTTAGAGTCCAGACAGGTGGAGTCAATTATTTGTGCACCTTCATTGTTGAGAAATAGTACTCTGAAACAACACAGCATCTCATTCAGTCCATGGTTTCAGTACTCGGATGTCAGTGGAAGTTCCCTCCAAGTCAGAACTCCCCAATGAGAGAGTGCTGTGAGAACTGCACCCTTCATTTCGTAACTGGATCCATTTCTTGAGAACATGTGGGATAAATTGATATTGAGCTTGAATTTCCTGTTTACTGGTTATTAGATATCTGATGGTGGAGCTGAGTGAGAAACAGACTCTGTGGAACTCCTTAACAACACACAATAAAAAGTGAAGAGATTTACTTGTAAAGTGCATGGCACATGCTACTCTTTTAAGCTAAGCTGCAGTCCATTTGATTATTCATTTGACTCCAGTGTCACTCACAACACATTACGCTTTGAGCTCAGTGCCTTTTTAAACTAAATGAAGTCAAACTAAGTGCCTGATCACATATTAAACCCTGCTAGTTACAGAGGGAGTTATCAGACCTGAGTTTATTTGTGGCCAGTAAATGTTAATTCAGAGCGCTGCTAACTGAAAAGCAGAACATAATGGATAGTAGGTCATCCATTTTTATGGCAAAGCACTTTTTTGCTGCTATAGCAGGATGGTCTCTCCCCCAGTGGGGCTGCTGGGAGCAGGACTGGCTGAATCCCAAAATAAGAAACTGGGATACAGAGCGGAGTGAGAGCGAGAGAGACCCAGAAGCTCGTAGAAAGCGTGCAGTCAGAAGAGGAGAACAAAGTATATGAAGTGCCTGAGGGAGCAGGCAGGCACAGAAAATTACTGGCAAGAATAAAAGATGAACCCGGATGGCGAGGAAATATCCCAGAGGAGGAGGGTGAAAGGAGGGAGGAACAAAAGCCAATGCAGGAGGGTGAAGCTGCATGTGCATCAGTGCACAATGAGCCGGTTGAAGGAGAGACGTCCTCTCACGCTGACCTGTCCAGTGAAGCCTGTGTAGAGGCCTCAGGATGTCCTGGTGCAACAACTAGTCTATCTGAAGCATCTGGAAAGAAAGTTTAACATTTCACCACCGCTGATTTAATCCTCTGTAGATAAAAGACAGGACACTATATATAAAGATACACGTTTGCATTACTACAATATGTAACAGTGTTTCCTGTGGAATTTATCCCTTGGTGTGGTGGTGTGTCATGGGGGGGTGTGCCGGTTGGTTGGTTCCTGTTCTGCATTTTTAAGGAAAGAAACTAACTACATTGCAACAGCATTTTAGTAATTTAATAATAATATTTAATAACAAAAATAGTATTGAGTCATGATACACTCAATGACATAGTCATCTGCAGCGCAGAGTAATGTCTCTGGTAACGCATTTCCAGCAGTTTGTCTAAGTAGAGTTAATGTTGCTCATGTGTAAATGGGCAGTTGATCTGGTAGCGAAAGGCAGCAGAACCAACCGATAAAGATGGAAGACACCAGCACTGCAAACACTGCAACCACTGTTCCGTGTTGTAAAACCTTAAAATTTTAAATTCAAGACTTTCATATGTATAGCTAATGTGTAGGCCTATTATTGATTTTTTTGTATCAAATGTATGGTGTGGCAGCAAGCAGCAGAAACACTGTCTAACAATGGGTTATTGGCTCTTATTTAAGAGCCACTGTTCATGAAATTCTATCCCCCATGAAACTTTCACTTACATTTAGACGTACAGCAGGAGTATAGATCTACAATGTATGCAACACTTCAGCTGAAAGGGAATGTCTTCTTGTTTCTGTATTCAACATGTGGTTAAAACATATCTTTTCAAACATCGTTCAAATATAACCTAAACCCTGACTGGTTTACAACCCTGTCACATCACCCCATCTAGAAGAAAACAACACATAAACCTTGAATAGTAGCATTTGACTCAAGGACAATGCAGCTTTTGCGAGTTTACATTTTATCATGCTACTACTGACTAAAGTGGCAACAGGTGAACTGAAATTTGACAATTCCTGTATTAGAAGGGAGACTATACCTGAAACTTAGCAAAAACAAAACTATGTATGTGTGTGTAAGGTGAATTTGGTTTTAGTTAACAAGTTAAAAAATATGTTACATTAACTAGCATTAAAGATTTTATTGAGGAAAAACTTAATGGTGTAGCAGTTGTAGAATATGGTTAGGATCTATAAATGCTCTATAGAGACATTTAAAGAGCCAATATGTTACTAATACATATACTAAAAAGGAACTAGTTAATGGTGAATATGTAGCTTAGAATAAAGTGTTGGAAAGTGTCTCTACAGTGATGCAGTTCATTCAAGGAGAGGTGTTAAAGTGATGAGAAACCTCATCACAGAAACCACCCAAACCTCTGTATCCAGGTCACTGGTGCATGTTCACAAACACTCCACCAGCCTCTTACAGGGCGCCTACCACCACTCACACTAAAAGTGTAAATCAGTGTGACAAGTGAGGGCCCACAGGATGGTTCAAACACAGCAGGAAGCAGATAAGACCACGGAGAGGGAATCTGGCCTGGGATGACAGAAGACGTATGAGGAGAGCAGAGAAGCAGCTTATTAGACCAGACAGCCGTTTGCCCTGAACAAAGCGGAAAATAAAAACTGGCACATGCTTTTGGACTGAGGCGTCATCAATAGTGATGGTTGTTCTAGCTCTTGTTAAATGTAATTACTATTTCAGATGGGTAAACTTCTCCACTTCTGAATGACTGAATGAAGAAGGATTTCATCGGTTAAAGAGAATACATCTGAAAAATAAAATTAATTCCATCCTACTAAGTGCGTCCTGTTAATTTGGACTTTGGACAGACATAGCAAACCTGTACCTTTTATCCAGAGAAACTAGGTAGCTCTAAATATTCTGTTCTGCTGGTGCTGGATATAATGTAATTTTAAAAAAGCCTTACAACATTGGAGACACATATTCAACCAAAAAAATCAAATCTCTAAACTAAAACTCTTTGCAGAAACTGCTGAGTGCACTGTGTACACACACCCTCACATCCACAGGTGCTTTCTTTTTAGATAGTATGATGATGGATGAAAAGCCTCTTTCAACTTTAAAGCTTCAACAGACTGATCCGTGGGCTCGTATACTGGCACGAGGTGAAGGGAGTTCACATTCCACTTGAATCCCAGTCTAAACACCTGCACGTAAAGACTACAAACTCACATATGTTTCCTTCCTGTTAAAATACCAAGTCATTTTCTTCTCACATTTTCCCATCACACAGTATTTTAGCAGCTTGGGCTGACTTTGTCGTGATGGGATTTGAGGATTTTTTCAAGTGGTCTTTAACAAATTTAGACTTGAACACATAGATCATACTATATGATTTTGATATCTGATGACTACTTCAGTATCATGGGAGCAATTATCCAATTCAAGGTTCTTTCTATACCGCTGTGACTTGTTATCAGCTCAGATCCTTTATCTCTCACTTCCTACTAATCTCTCCCCACAGATAGTGAGCCAACTGTTCACGTGGTGCAAAATCAAGCTCAGAAGACTTCACTTTTTTATCTCCTCGTCTAGCCCTGTTCTCTGTTAGAAGTCCATTGCATAATATTTAAGTCTTTGTGACACCGGTGGCCCTGGGAGGAGGGGACTAGGAGATGAACACAAAAGCAAAGCGGGAGATCATATCATTTAAAGACAGAATGTGTAAGGCGAGGACACCCGTGCAGGTGGCCTGAAAAGCCTTTGGCTATCGGCGGCAAGACAATAGTTTTACAGCCCTGTAAGCTGTCAATATTTCTCCAGGTTGCCACGGAAAAGAATGTGGTTGAGTGCTATAAACTCCACGCTACAGTAAAGTCAATTTGACCTGAAGTCAGACATGTATTTATTTGATCTTTGGAGAAAATCTTTTAGTCTAAGCCACAGATTTAACAATAACAGCTACATGTGGGTTCAGACATAAGCCAGATGTTTCAGAGGCAGGGACAAAGGGGATCACTTCCCTAATGTTGAACAAATAGAGGTTAGCTTAGTTCCATTACATGCATACTTGTGTAAATTGCCGTCAGTGGAGGGATACTTTTTGCAGAGACAGATTCATTTTTTACCACAGGGATGCAACTAACGTTAGTTTGATAATTATTTTTTGGAATAGTCAATGAGTTTTTTGGTTTGTAAAAAATGTGGAAAAATACTGAACTGTGCATTCTGAGGAAAAAGTCATCCTTAAATGTCTATCAAAACAGTTGCTGATTAATTCAATAGCTGACATAATCATATCATTAATCCTATCAGCTCTACAGGTTATGATTCTTATAGTTTAAATACTGACATGACACTCAGAGTTTTAAATACTTAAATTTCATAGTATTTTGCTACAGCTTAATGTATCAGAGGACTTGGTGCTAGTAAATCACAAAAACAATGCAAAAATAGTCGTGTGGTTGGTTATTTAAGGCCCAGTGCTTCTTCCGCCATTAGTAATAGACTAAACAGAAGAGTTCGTTAAGTTATTGAGTTGACTGGAGGTTCAGTCATCTCCGGCCTTGGTCTGAGTGGGTTTTGCTTGTCTGCTGACCTGTGGCTATTCAGTATCATGTCAAACGTTAAATCCACTCTAATTGGCCGGTCAAGTCTTTAGAGGCTGAGTGATAAGCAAGATGGAGGCGGCTGTGTTTGCTCTTTTGTGTTTTGAAAGGGGTGTTTAGAGGGGGTTGGGAGGTCAGCAAGCTTTTGAGGTCAGGGGTAGATGACTTTGCCCCCCCTTTCTACCTTTTCTTCAGGACAAGCTTGAATTGTCCCCCTGGTGCCTCAGAACTCCATTAAGACTTCTGGGGGATGGTATTTCATTAGTGTAAGTTTGTATGTCAGAGAACATATACACCTTGGGGTGAGAAGATATCTTATCATGACCCTCGATTTCTGCAGAAAAAAATAATCCCCTCTCGCAAAGACAACAAACCAGAGTTTAGCCTTCTTAGCAAGAACCTGACATTAGAATAACAATAAAGCATTAAGCAGGAATTTTTCACATGCGTACATACATTCCAGTGCAGATGAATTGTTATTTTTCTGCATGATAAACACAAATGTTCGCCTATGCACCTGAAAATATACAGAAAAGGGAGAGGGATTTAAGGTGAGCATGTAGACGCCACCACTCAGAGGCACTTGCTCTCATGGAGGGTCCTACCGCAGGAACGTAAAGTGTAATCGTTCACACATTTCCCTCAAAGCAAAGTAATAAAAAACCTTAACCCTAATTTTAACTAAATGTCTCCTTCCAAAAACAAACACAGACCTAACGCAACTCCAGTTTCACCCCATCTCCCTAATCACACCAGTCATCCAGTCCAATTTAAGGAGCACGTGTGGGGGGCAAGGTCCCAGAAGTGCAGGCGAGTGCTGTGGTTTCCTGGTCACTGGTTTGTTGGAATGCTTGACTTGACAGAACGGTTCAGCAGAAACCACTTCAATCGAAGGCCAGGCAATCCACCGAGGGCTGAGACGCACACAGAGTTAATGTAGAACCTTATGAGGGAAGAAGGCTTCTGTACTGTACCTTAAAAATAATCTGCTGACAAATGCTTAAACTCTATTATCAGGTTACGATGCAAAATACTGAACAAAGCCCTTGGTTTGTACATCCTTCTTCCAAAACTGCAAAGTCAGAGTGCAAGCAGAAAGTACAATAAGAAACTTTACAGTGCATAATTAAAAGGGATGACATCAGCTATAAGACACATCAGTGAAAACAGCTAGCATCAAGGCTGTCTAGGTCTTTTTGGTGTCTGTCTGGGAGGATGGGGGTTGGTGAGGAATGAGTGAGCAGGTCTTTGAAATCTGCTCTATAATTAGCAGGGGTACTATATCAATCGCAGGCTGTCTGGACCTGCAGAAATATGCATTCAGTTGTGATAATGAAAGAGAGAAGGCAGGTAGAGGTTCCTGATCCTGAATGTGATCTAGGATGTGTCATATATTTCCTTCTGATTAATTCTGTGACTTTTTGTCTGTAAAGAAACTACAACTTGTGGCACCAATTTCTTTCCCCAACTAATCATACCATGTGTTTAACTTGGCTTCATAATAAATAATAATAATATATGACATCACAGAAGATGACGCTACAGACCGGATTAAATCCAACAAAGGATTCTAGAGTATTTTTATCCACAAAGCACTATCAGGGAGCTATAACATTGACTTATATTGACCTCGGATGCAATGTGCATTGACTTGTTGTTGCAGCCTCACTTAGTAAATCAAAGTCACAGTAATGGCTGCACTGGGTCAATAAAATGCAGAAGGGGAGGACAGTCAACGGGCTTATGTGGTTTCCCAGTCCCAATCACTCAAACACAGAGTATAGTAGCAAAGATGTGTTACTGACGTCCACAAAAACTTTCATTCGAGGCCGGTGAACCTCACAGCTCTCATGAACGTCACTATGAACGTACGTCACACTGCTAAAGTGAAAGACGGGCTGTGGAGCGAAGAAACAAGTAAACAGACAGGACGGCGACTACAGAGCAAAAAATAGATGGTGCTGAATCTTATGCCAGGGGTTGTTTAAACTAGTGGAAAAAGCAGTTTAACGCTTGAAGCATAATTTACTGCTAAGCGCAGTAGTGAGAAAGTGTGACCGCTACAGGCTTTGGTGTTTTTCTAAATGTTACATAATAAGTAGTATGTCAAGCAAATTCTTCAAATTCTACACACTTAAGTTTAGCCTTTTCCTCAAGCACTAGCATACATGCATTATGCTTATTTTAAAGGTGAGATCATTGCTGCTCCTGCTCATCCTTTATGCAGGCTGTATTTATCATGTTTAATATATTTACATTTAAATTATTTGTACACAACAATTGCACATACACAACCATGAAAATATTTTTGGTCAGATGGCATGTCTTATCACTGAAATCACTACTTCAGTCATGAGATCTTTCTTAGTGATGCTCGTGCATTATGTTTAGCATGATCCATACTGTGCAGAAGGAACATGTACAATGGAAATAAGACACAATAACATAACTGTTCTGTATTCTGTGAAGCTCTGGGTCCACTGCTCTCCTCTATTTGGTATTGTGAGACAGTCTCTGATGCGGTTTTTTCAAGGAATTTGGTAAACTGCCAGCCATGTGCTCTTGGACCAGAAAAGCCAGAGGGCCACTTACCGCCACAAGTATTACTGCTCCCCCTCCACTCTTAGCCAGTGTAACTTAAAACCCAGCAGAGTGCTCTAACATGGGACTCTACTATAGAGCCTGGTCTGGCTGAGGAGCTCTGATGGTAGTCCAACACAGACGTTGATGGGGTGTCACAGGAGAGCTGTCCAAACACAAGGCCGAGGGATACATGCCAGGCGCCTCGGGTGTATGTGTGTGAGTGTTTGAGTGTGTGAGAGACGAAGGATAACACTGAGGGAACGACGCAATGCAAACTTCAGATCTACAAAATGATGTACCTTCCTGTCAGTTTCCACGTTTACTGAAATATTTCGTAGTACGTGCATTACAGTATCTTATGTACTCTTTGGTTGCATGCCACTGTGTTTACAGCCATGTCAATCAATTATGGACAGTAAGAGCATCATTTAGGCATCTATATATGGCATACTAAGTGGAGCTCTAGGATAGCTGGTCTTGTTGATATAGAGTAAAAAGCTCGATATGAGATAGCGAGTGAAAGTGAGACGCCTCATGTCCTGCAAACCAAGCTGTTTGACCTCAATATGTCACATCTCAGGCAGCATTTAAAAACATGCCTGCATACAAATACAGTAACAGCACACCATAGCAATGCAAATAGTGGCTCTCAGATGCAGCAGTAGTAAACTCCTCCAAAACAAAAGGGTCCGTAACAAGATTCATGATACCTTATCGGTGTTCCAATAAGTGATTATCCAATATGGCGAATCTGCAGCTGTGTCCTTCAGCTTCAGCAGTCATCCTATGGACACGTCCCGGCCATGTCATAAAAGCCCACCCCCACCCACGGAGTTCTCTGTGCCTTGAACTGCTCCATTTACACTAATTGTGATTCAGATGAGGGTGGGCTCTGTTGTTTAAGGCTGCCCCTGACACCATTAATATGAAAAGCACAATTAAGAGTAATTAGGCTTTTCCAGGCAAAAAGGGTTATCTGGCAATACTGCACGGAAGATCAGTCTTACAACAGCATGTAGGGTGGAAGGATTAGACTAGTCAACTGCTTCAAGCTTATGATATGATGTGAATTTCATGGAAAAATGTGCCCATGTTGACTTTTGGCACCAACTCTACACAGCAGCTGAAAAACAAAAACTGAGATGTGGAAATGCAACTGATCAAAACAACACTATTACTCATTAATAGACACAACTTCATAGCAGCTTTGTACTGTTTTGTAGATATAAGGAGCTGAGATATCTGAAGGGAAAGGAAAACTGATTAACTGCTTAGAAAGTTGATGCACTCTTCAGTGCTTTTTGTTTCACTTTAAATCAGGTTTAAAAGGGGCCCGGCCTGTGTTTTGGTTTCAGGAGATATCCATAAAGGACATAAATACCTTGAGGGAACCTAACTCATTCACAGACCACAGGAAGCACAGTCCAGGGGAACAAGCAAAGACTTGCAAAACCTAAACTAAGGAAGAGTAAATCCACTTATAGAAGAAATACCATCCTGTGCTGAAAAAAGGCACACACAGCTTTCCTAAGTGCTCCTTGAAGAGTGTATTTAAACATAAACACACAGCAATATCAAAACACCCCCAGTTACCTTCGCAAGAAGCGAGGGGATGGGGGGTAAAGGAGGGGGTGCAGAGAGATTAAAAGAACCAGGCGATGGCCACATGCTGGGTTATCAGGGTAATGAATTCTTACTGTCAGCCAGCACATGAAAGAGGGCAACTAAGAGGAGAGCACAGCATGAGGCTGAACTTTGAAAGAGGCATCCACAAGTCAGAGCAAAACACTGTTGCACATAAAGTTGGAATAAGTTTGTTTTCAGATACAGCCCTCATTTTAACCCTATTTATACACATTAGTAATCACCTTTGACCAGGTGCAATGAATTTGAGACCCACTTCATCACACTTTCACAATCATTTTATGAGAAGAGGCACAAATATTTTATTCAACAGAGTTCATTAAAAAGACTGGGTAATTTGGGCTTTACAGGTAAGAAGTCCCGTTTAAGACTGGAGCACTGTCATTTTTACCTCTGCTGTGCGTCCACTTGAGTTATAATATTGACTAGCATGTTTTAATGGACTCAAGAGGCTAAAGGCAATGTAATAAATGAGTAGGACATACAGGTTGACAGCAGACTCCATCTTAGACTAAAGTGACTAAAAACAGTGATATGAAAGGTGCCCTGAATGCAACATATAAAACTGCAAGGATATAAACCCTTCACAGAAACTTACTCTGTCCTGGTTACTGGTTAAAAAACTGCACTAATAGCTGATGTAAATTAGTTTTTTCACCGACTTTCATCTATTTGTTTTTGTTTTTCTTAATTCCTCCTCCTCGCGCTCCTCTCTCTCGGGGCAGCGCGCGGCCAGGTTGTGCGCGTGCAGCCTCATTCTGAACCAGACGCACCAGTGAAAGCGGACCAGGGTCGGGCGGGACTACTTACGCACTGCCTCCTGTTTGGGGTCCAGTTCCGTGCAGTTCTGCTGAAGTTCATTAATCTTACTCTGGAGTCTCCTGACCCGCTGGTTGGTGGTCGTGAGGTCTCCCTCCAGCTCCTGGAATATGGAGCAGGCATGTCTGGCGAGGTCCGACAGCTGCCGCAAGGTCCGAGATAGAGCCACATTACTGATGGAGACCAGGTCCTCGAACAGCAGACCCTCCTCGTTTGGGATTTGATACCTGCACAGTAACTGAGGTTCCACGACTCGTTTGGCAAATGGCATGTTGGTGCGGGCCGGGGAATAAATCCGACAAAAGTGACCCGAGAGTGAGTCCAAAGTAGTTGTCTCCCCTCGGCCCCTGGTCCGGTTGGTATCGACTCAGCCGCTGATGCCCCCCATCCTTTCATTTGCTGGACAGGACTGTTGTGTTCCTCGCTGCTGCGCCGGTCATCTGCTGTCCTACTGCTGCTGTGTTTTCACTGCTCAAGTAGAGGTGGATTTTAAAAACGGGCGGAGGGGAAACACGGAGCGGATCAGGGCGGTCCTGGATCCGGACTCTGACGCTCACGTGCCGCTGTGTTGGCTCCACAGGCACCAGAGAAGAATAAGCCCAGGTGCTTTTACAGCAGGGGTCTCAAACTCAGGTTCTATCATGGGCCACATTCAGCCAGGTTTGATCTCCAGTGGGCCGGACCAGTACAATATTAGCATGATAACCTGTAAATAATGACAACTCCAAATGTTTGTCTTTGTTTTAGTGCAAAAAACCCCCATTAACCCTTTCATGCATTGTGGTCACTCCAGTGGACAGTTATTCTACAGCTTTTCTATTGTTTATTCATGGGTTTTGTTGTTTTAGTTCCATATCAGCCAACAGAGTGGAGTTTACGCATCATCCCACACACTGCAATTCATACAATTACTGTAACGTTGCTGTTCTTGATAAACCTGATCTGCAGTGACATGTTTTAGTGCAAATCAGTTGCTAATTATTAGACTGTATTTAACAGTTTTCTAAAACAAAATGTTTTTGTTTGTTTTTTTCTCCATATTTTCTCCATGAAATGAGTAATAACTAGCATTAGAGTATGATAAAATGTGAGAAAACATCAGATTAGCTGCATTAAAAATGTTTTTATTTAATAGTTTTCACACAGTTTATCGCTTTCTGATGATGAGTTTTAAATGCATGTTTCTTTGCTTCAAAAATTCAACACATGGTGTCCAGCTGAGTGGGCATATTTGTAACTCCATGAAAAATAGGTTCATAAAAAAAAAAAAAAAAAAAAAAAAAAAAAAAAAAATCAATTTCATTGTTTTTTAATGCCTAAAGAGGAAAAAAAACACTCAAGAAAAAAATATTGACTAAGGTTCTCATAATTCATGCATGAAAGGGTTAAATTATGAAAATACTTACTTTTATAACGTAACAATCCAAACAAAAAAGATCTGAACTAGAAAAACACTAGGAGAGTGCAGACCTCCGCCAAGGCAAATCAGTACCCCCCCCTTCCTTGTGCCAGTATCAACATTTCCTGAAATTTTCATCCAAATCCATCCATAATTATCCATAACAGACAGACAGACAGACAGACAGACAGACAGACCAACGCCGACAAAAACATAACCTCCTTGGCGGAGATAATAACCTGAAAGAAATGGAAATTTCTCAAGAAAAATAAGTGCAATTTTAACAACATTATGCCTCAACTTATCATCATCATACATGTGCATTGTGGATCGGATCTACAAAGACACTAAACAGAGTAATAGGGAGGAAATAGTTAAAATGTTAACATTGTTCTTACTTTTCTTTATACATTTCAAGTTGTTCATATTTGTTCACATTTTGTTGTTACAGGATAGTTTATAAAGGTAAATATTTTCATAATTTAATGTTATTTTTTGCGCTTTGAAGTTGTCATTATTTATAGGCATAATGTAATACTATTTTTTTTTCACATCAAACCGAGAAAAAAATATGGAGTCGTTATTTTTTGTAGGTTATTCTGCTGTTATTATTTGACTGTAGATCATATTGGTTTGTATGTGGAACCTGAACTAAAATGAGTTCCACAGCCTTGACTGTGGAATTTTTGCATTTTGCAAATTCATCCCACGGGCTGCATTGGAACCTTTGGCGGGCCGCATTTGGTCCACGGGCTGCATGTTTGAGACCCCTGTTTTGTAGTGTAAAAGTGAAATGATAAGAATACAATGAAGTGCAAAGCATTTAAACTATACTTATTCCAAGACCAGTGCAACCTTTACCAAAGGTCTATCTGTTATGTGTAAAGATATATAACTTTGTGGTAACTTCCAAATGATTTTTTCTCCACATTTAAACTGTCCTATGTGTTTTCTCAACATTAATTAAAATAAAACAGAATACCAGTACAAGATATAAGATCAAATCATGCTAAAATCATAAGAAGTATGCAAATAAGGCACAGTACAGATAAAATCAATACATACATGCAAATGATAAATGATAAGAATACAATGAAGTGCAAAGCATTTAAAACTGTACCAATGCAACCTTTACCAATCGTCTATCTCTTATGTGTAAAGATATATAACTTTGTGGTAACTTCCAAATGATTTTTTTCTCCACATTTAACCATTTCTACGTGATTTCTCAACATTTATTAAAATATAACAGAATAACAGCATAAGGTATGAGATCAAATCATGATAAAATCATAGAATAGAATAGAATAGAATAGAATAGAATAGAATAGAATAGAATAGAATAGAATAGAATAGGAAAAAACCCCCAAAACATTTATTGTCCACCAAGAGGGGAAATTGTTCTTGGCTCTCCAATGTACAGCATACAGTACCAAGATAGTGCCTAAAAGCAGAATAGAATCATAAGAATAGTTCTAAATGTATAAGATATCTTGGCTCAATAAAAAAAAAAAACATTTGGAGACAAAAAAAAAAAAGAATCATAAGAATAATTTAAAAAAGAAGAAAAATTTGAATAAATATTTAACAAATAAAATACAGTATAGATAAAAACACTAAAAACAGACAGTCCATGGTATTATTTTGGTCACTTAGTGGAACTGAGGAAGTTAAAAGCATACAATATAATTTTGGTGCATTTTAATATTCTGAATTTTTCCATGAAATTCAGATATTTTAATTTTCTGACCATAATGATGTTTCTAAAAACAGAAGGAAAAGAGACTTTTTCAGCAGAATATATCATTAACTTAACATAACACCAACCATCTACAATTAGTGTCATTTAGCAAACTATATTTTTACTAGTAAATCAATGCTGCAGAAGATGTCACTGTCCATGTTTAGTACAAAGCCTCTGAACATCCAAATGGGTCATATCTGCTGCCACTGAAAAGATGAGAAACTGGATTTTGTTGGAATTACTTAAATGTATTGATAGGATTAGTGGTTCACAAGTTATTAAATGTGTTAGATCAGTAGATTTTGGTCAGCAGAGATTGTTTAGGTCTTTGAGGGTTAATCTGTGTTTTTCCTTTCCAGTATAAATTTACATGCAAAGGCCTATATGACACCTGCCAGAAACTGCAGAATATACTGTACATAAACCCAAAAGAATAGATGGAGTGGTATAGAAAAACGCATATTAAAGAGGAATGCACCAATATGAACATGCATTTTGACTTGTGTTTCATTCATCATATTTCATGTTTTGTCTGATCACCTTAACTTCATTTGTAAATATGTATCCATTACTCACATTCAGGCTGCAAAGAAAAAGTTGGAATATTGGCATTATTATATTTTTTAGGACTAATAATGGCTTAAAATAATGGAAAAGACTGATTGAAAGCAGATGGTGTGATTAAGGTGAATGTACTCAGCAATTTGTCAACAAAAGTCTGAGAAAATTATTGAGATGTTAAAAAAAAACCAATGTCCTCAAAGAAACATAAGAAGGGATTTGGATATTTCACCCTCTGGTGCAGAACAGAATTAAGAGATTCAAGGACTTTGAATGTATTGCAGTGCATAAACCACAAAGGTTCAAGTCTAAGCCGAACACCCGTGATCTTTGATCCTCAAACGGTGCTGCATAAATAACCGTCAGTCATCTCTAGCTGATAGAAACACATGGGCTCAGGATTACTGTGCCAAACCTTTATCATGCATGGAGTGGAGATCAGTTAACATCTGTTTTAACCCCTCAACGTCGGTAAGAAACATGGATCTCTGCTGGTCATCGTGCACTATGACACTGAAAGGAATATTTTCAGTTTTTGATCAGCAACATAAAACATTTCAACTAGTGTCCTGTGGTTGTAGATGACTTTTAATTACTATGTCTAAGTTTCAAATGTGGCATCAGAGAGACTGTTTATGAAATACACAAATTGAAATGTATCCAGGACAATCAGTGCATTGTGGGTGAAGATCAAGACCTACTTCTCATGCAGGCTGTGTTTGGTAAAAACCACATTTGGATTATTATGTGTATGACATCACCCAGTCCAGTTCACCCTTAGTACTGCAGACACAAGCAAGGATCTTGATGTGGATTGCATGAAATACCAAAGTAAGGTATAATAGCTTTTAACTCAGGTAATTCCAAACAGATCACTTTTTGCACAGCTTTGTTTACTCTATCTGAAACTCTGAGGAACCCTATTACTTTTCTAGCTGCCTGTAGAGGTTAATGTTTGCGTTTACTTCCGTATGCAGACCTGACAGTGTAGGCCGAGCTTCATTCACATTTGCTGAATGAGTATTTAGCTAAATCCCAGCTGACGGGGCCAGAATCAGAGGTGACAGCCTAAAGCCCTTCCTGTGGCCTAACTAAAGTCCACACCAGAAATGCAACCTTTGCAAAGCCCACTGTTGGACAAAGGAGGGACGAGGCAAATGGCATATGTCGTCATCTTTGAGTAATGGTGCTGCAACAAAAGACCAACTTGAACAGATAAAAGTTGGTAATCTTTGTTGTGAGAACAGTCAGCTTTAGCTCAAGCCACCAGGGGAGATATAAGTTATTGAGAAACCAGTGCAGGTTTAGGGTTTATTTACATTAACATGCAAAATGACTGTGTCTTTACCGTGCATTGTAAAGATACTATTACTGGATTCACTTTGAGGTTTTTGTTTTATTCAGTTTTGTGGCATGGATAAATGTGAAGGTCCTACTTCTGTCAGTGAGGATTTCTTCTCTTTGTGTCTGAAATCTCTAAATATCACTGTCTCCAGCTAGACGAATCATTAATAGTAATAACTGTGTAGATAATAATAAGAGTGTTGCTGACGTTGTGTGAGTTAGCTGGATGGCAATTACATCAAACAGGCATATACTTAGAGACAACACATGGCTTGACACATATAGTTTCCTCATCACATGCAGCTGTCATTTAAAATGCAAACCAAACAAATCTAAGTGGTATTTATAGTCAAGTGAGAATGGCTCCCTGTGAAGCCATCTGACTTAATGAACACACACGCTGCTCTCCTGGCGTATAGGATAAAATAAACCAACAGTGTGGGAGGAGATGAGTAGGGGCGGCAGGTACTGACAGGCAGGACTTGGCCAAGTATTGGTTATGGCACGGAGGAAACATGAGCGTCTTGTTGTCGTCTGGCATCTTCTGTCTGTTTCCCAGACTGAACCGGGGCTCATTCATTTTCTTCAGTTGTTTTCTCAGATGTGGGAGCGACATATTATCCTAGAATGTCTTTAATGCAGACTCAAGCTCTTCTCAACTATTTTCCTTGGATTGAAGAGTTGGCTTTTAAATGTTTAATTTTGCTGTTTCTTAAAAAATGCCCTGCGATTTCAATCACCCGATAGAATGCATGCTGGTCTTAAGTCCTCTGCTATGCTCAATTTAGTCTCAGAGAACCCTGGAAATGATTTATATGCTGTGATGCTCTGGAAAAACTAAAGGCAAAGTAAAATATATATCACCAATGCAAACTGTAGAAGCCAGTTGATATTAACTTGTTGGAAAAGAGATTAAACTGTATGTCAAGTTTAAAATGAAGAAAAGTATGATGAAGGCAGCTCATTGTAGGATTTGGACTGAGTGGGAGGGCTGATTGTAACATGAATGAGAGAGAAATGGGTCCTCCAGTGTTAGTGTGTCGGAGGATATTTTTGGATGGCAGTAGGGGAGGGTCTGGGAATACAGCCATCATCAGTGATCTGCTTGACCCTTGGTTGTTGTGTCTGTGTCGGAGAAAGCACAGCTGCTTTGTGTGGGCCAGAGTGTTATGACTATGGTCTGTTTCATCTTCTTTCTTCTAGTGGTCATGACAGGAAGATGAGGGACGAGAGAAGAGTTTCTGTTCAGTTGGCAAATATAGCTTCAAAAAATGTATAGTTTGAGAATACGGCAAGAGGATGTGCAGGTTTTCTAAATGTTGTCATGGTGCAGAATGAATACACATCCCTCAGATAATTACACATCTGGTAAGGGGCAACATACACATATATATACTATATGGTTTTATGCTTGTGTATGTATGTAAATATGTGTTGATGTATTTATTGTATTGTGTATTTTAATGTTTTAGAAGGTTTTTTTTTTATTTTTTTAATATTCGCACTGTAGCACTGTCCTTGTCCAAGACAAATTTCTTCCATGGGAGACAAGTAAACTTTAACCCTTATATGGACAAAAATATTTGGACACATCACACCTAGAACTTGTAGGACCTGCCATTTCTCCTGAGTTGAAATGTTGAAATGTTTGTTAGTTGTTGCTAATAGTTATCACAACAAATGTCAAATCAGTATTTAACATTTTTTTATGATTAAAAGTTGATTTTTCTTCCTGAAATCAGTTATTTGTGGTTTAAAATGATTATTTATGGTTAGAATGTAACAAATATTTCAGAAATTGAGGCAGAACTTTCAGCGATAAAAATTCTAAATTATGAAAAAAAAATTCAATAGTAAGTTAAATTAAATAGAAATGAACTGAAATAAAAACACACTGAGTGTTTTGAATGTCCGTGTAAACAAAATTAACTAAACAAAAACATTTATTGCAATACAAAACTATTTTATAACATGTCATGGTTTTGTCGCCCAGCCCCGTTTGCAATTAAACACCTATATTCAATGTGTCCCAATACTTTTGGCCACACACATATAAGACAGGCAATAAAAACGTTACAATTCATAAAAAATAGACAAATTTATTGATTAGTTAGATTACTGTCCTCAACCCAGAGCTCAGTTTGTGCATTTAAGAAAGTTTTAGGATTAATTTTCACTCCAAAGTTCACTGTATCAAACATGCAGCATCACGCATGCCATCCAGGAATACAACCACCTAATTGACCATCATGAACAGTTAAGATGTGAAGGGAAAAAATGGTCTAAAACAAGCTACAGCAGCACCACATGTGCAGAGCAGAGTCTGCTCATACAGACAGGGGCTGCTGGAAACAATAGATCCTGTAAAACATGGGAGAAATGTAATATTAAGTGATTAAAACCGATAACACAGGTCTATTGTGGAATGTTTTATGCATGTTCCTTCACTTCACTCAAAGTATGGATGCAGTGTAGACATTTCTTTTAACATTACCTTTAAAAAAATGGGCAACATTCACTTAAAAGAAGTTTTTTGTCATTTTAAACAGTTATAACTGAATGTTAAGCAAACGTTCAAGTAAAATGTACATATTTCTGACAAATTAATTTTCACAACTGTCAACATTCTTCAGTAATAGACTCATGTGCTACTGACCTTCAGCAATCAACTCTTGTGTGCAGGTTGGAACAGATACAAGAAATTAAATTCAACTCATGTCTGATGCAACTTTTTTTGTTTAAAATTAAGTGGAACATCGCTAATGTGCATTTTTTTTTAACATTAAGTGCAAAAAGGAGTTTCCAAAACTAATCTGTAGCACCATCACTTGCGTTAGACCATGTGTGGATACACATGTTGCCCTGTCTGCATACATAATGTAAACTGCATATAGACTGGACTGCGTAATCCAGAGCTCCCATCAGTAACAGCAACAGTGTGATATGTGTACAAACTGTTAGTTGTACAGTAAGATTCAAGATAAGACTTACAGTAACTCAAAAGAAAAAAATAAGTTACAATGCCACAATGACTACCAGGATATTTTACATGTGCATAAAATACAGTGATGATTAAAATACTTGGTTTAGTCCTGTGACATATCATAAGACGTATTAAGATGAGGATGTGATTCAAAGTCACATCAGTATTTGTTGAGTCTATTCTGCACCTTTGTCCTGTTCCACAGCCCTTATTCATTTATTCTGAATTCATTACAAATAAACAACAGCTTAGTGTATCTGCAGTCAAACGTTCCTGGTACTGGTGCGTAGTCGTCCCGTTGGAGCACCGGGAATGTGACTCTAACTGGACCTGAGGCTCCGTCACGTCGACGCCAGCGGCCGCAGCAGGTCCAACTGGGACTCCAAGGTGACCCGCTCCTGGTGAACCACCTGCAGCCGACAAAAACACATGACCTCTGATCACCGCAGCCTGAACAACAACCACCTCAGGCAGTCATTACATTATTTGCTTTTTCACCATAGTTACAATGGTCAACAACAGCTAGTGGCTGCAGGGTTCATTACACTGTGTAATATTAGAGTTGAACTTCACCTGCTCTGAGCCTTTCTTCTTACTCATACAGGGCTATATGACGGTCTGAAAAGGTTAGTTTTTTCTGCTACGAACATATTCAGTGTCAAAATATTTAAAATTACAATAACACTGATCTACAGTGTATTGGAACTGATCAGCTTCAGACATAAAATGGGCTAAATCGTATGTATTTATGGGAAAAACATGGTCAAACATGCTGGTTATCTAATGTTATTGTTATATATGTTATTACATATATACACATTGGTTTACATACATTTATATAATATATTTATAAATCGTACACTGGACAGAATGTGAAAAGTGAACTTATTCTAATGTGAGAGACAAGTATTCCTTCTGACTAATATCCATTCACTCATTAATTCATAGAATTTCACATTCTGGCTAAAGCCAACTAACATTTTTGTCTATGTTAGTGGCACAAATTTGGTGAAGTTTCAATACTTTTGTAAAACAGTGAAATCACTTCTAGCACAGATCTTATCTTTGGGAAATTGAGGCTCTGGGATGCTCTGTAAAGCCACCAGCCTCATTTAATAAAACAGCAGTTTTACTTTGCAGATGCATTGCCTCGATTAGTTAGTTTATTGTGTGATTTTAGTGCTTTAACATGGATTTGAACTGACAAAATAACACACTGAGGCAGCTCTTCTGTGAGCTAAAATTGCTAATTTTGTCTCGGAAGTCTGGTGACTCTGAAATCAGCAATAAAATGGGTTGGATACAGCACCACTTCATAGCTCATGATAATTCTGTAACACGAGGTTGTGTGTTATTTTTTGTCATAAAATGCCAGTTTTTAAAAATGAATACCAAAAGCAACCTTTGCTTCATCACAGTAATTATTTAATATATAGTAATCGAAAGCGTAAAAGCATATTCCAGCATGGTTCACAATGCAGAACCTTTTTTATATAATGAAACACACACAAAAATATTCTTTTCTTTGCCTGACGTTGCTGAATGAAAACACCTTTCATGGATGCCTTTTCTCTCCCTCTCTGCCCCATTTCCTCTCTACTGAACACTATCAAACATGTCCAAAAATATATAATAAAATATTATGATGGTAGTTGTTCTTCAAATTATGCTCAGGGATAAAATCCAGAAGGATGTGTTCCTTTCCATTCTGCTTCCTTTCTTTCCTCACACACCCTGTTGCAGCTGAATGCCTGACTGGGCCAGGCTCTATTTTAAAGAGGACAGTTGTGAATGCCAATGGCTGTTTGGTATTTCAACAAGGCTAGAGACTATATAAAGACATGTGCCTTTCTCTGCAGAATTCCACAGATACTTGGAGCAACTAACAAAATTAGAACAACTTAGTGTAAATGTCAAATCTCTGTATTTCCTTCAATTCCTAATCTTTTTTGAGGAAATTGGTTGGTGGGTTTTCTGTCTCTTTAAAAATTCTTTAGCCCCTGTTCTATTGGAGCTTTAATACTACTGCATGTGAGTGCGAAGGTTTCCCTCTTGGATCATTTACGAGGAGAATGACAGGCATGCAGCATGTGTTCCAAATGTGAGTATGTGTGCCACAGGCAGATCCCCAATGCAAACAGCTAAGACTGGGCCATTAGTTCAGCTATGAGTGATGGGTAGAGGAGCAGACAGTTGAGCTCCAGGCTTTTCACCAAGTTGGACCAGCAGGAGCATTTGTTGTCACACTTAGTTGAGAACGGAGAGAATTCAACTTCTGACACACAGTTGAGAACTTTTACAGTGATTTAGGGTTAGTGTTAACACGAACACCACCACACTCTGCTGTTTACAACAAAAATACAACGTATGAACTCCCTTTTCTTCCTGAGCTGCCAAATTCAGAGCTGCATTTCATGCGTCAGCGGTAACCTTTAAGCTAATTTTCACATTTCACAGTGTCCCAGAGGCGTCCACACCCACTCGCATACTGTGGATGGACACACTTCATCAGGAAAACAGTGTATACATAGCTGCAGATGCCTTTAAGTAACATATGGGCAGACCTTAAGTTGCTGTTGAAGCTCGCTGTTGAGGCGTGTCAACACTGCATTGGTTTCCTTGTTCTTGCGGATCGCCATCTGGATCTCCCTCTTCTGTCTGGATGGCAATCTGAGAAAGGATTTAATCAGGATTTTAATTCCTTGATGGAATAAATAGATAAGAAAATGTAACCTGTCCAGAGTACAACCTCAGGGAGCATGTTCACATAATTGCATACCATAATCCGACTTTGATTTTACCATATAACCGCAGCATTTGGAGATAGGGTTGAATGTTTTGAGTAGATGATTGCAATCAGATACAGACACCAAGACTGGCTTCAATAAAATGTTTCAGACCAAAGCAATGGGGTTTAATCAATCAACCAGCCACTATTCGCAGTCACCACATTTATTGATGGTCAACTTCTACTGCCTTGACAGCTTGAATGAGCTGTTTGGTCAATAAGGAGACTGAAACACATATGTTTGAGTCATTACCATAACTTAGAGTGTGCTTAAATGTCGCCTTTTTGGATGGGTATCATGGGTTAACAATCTCTTTACAGCATGTTGAGTTATTAAATGTGCATTGGTGAAATTTATTTGGCTGTTGAGGGCAATGCAACAAGCTTAAAACCTTAGCTTACTGACATGAATAACGTTTAGCAGAAGACTATACAGTCGCAGAAAAAATTATTGCACCATCAAAAGTAATCAAAAGCAATGGTTATGCAATCAAGTACTAACTCCTGTGTGTATCATGCGACTAAAACAGACAAAAGAAAACATGGAATGCCTAAAAGCACTGTTTTTGGCAGTACAATGCCATAGCTATTGATGTAAGAACTGAAGTGATTTTGGTTATTATCAAGAAAACATGGAAAATGTATAAATATTAGCTCTTAAATTAAACTCTTATGAGCTATTTTTGTTGTTATCATTATATTTATCCAAACAAATGTACCTTTAGTTGTACCAGGCATTAAAATGAGCAAGAAATTGAAGAAAACAAGGGTGGTCTAATAATTTTTTCTGCGACTGTTTAAGACGTATTAGCATCTGTTCTTCAGCCAAATTAATATTCAAAGTTCTTTTAGCTCTATTTTTTAAAGAGGCAAATAAAAGTGCAGTGGCTTTTGAGCTTTGGTTACAACTTTAATTTTAACCTTGCTAAGTGTAGCAGCTGCAGGGAAGGTAATGCTAGTTAAGTTTGACATCACAGTGAAGTAAAAATCATTTCCAGGTTCAAACAGTCAATAATGGCCGCATGCACATTTGCTAAAAAGTTCTTTCTTTAATGACACACCAATTCAGGTTCAGAATTGGCTAAATTAATTTAACTCAAATACAATCATTAGTGTAATTTTCTAAAAGTCCGTGTTTTACCTGCGGTAGTTTGCGATCTGCAGGTAAACATTCAGGAAAGGATTAGAACAACAAGTAATGTAATTCTAGGCATTTTAAATGTAATAAAGACAAGAATGTAATAAAACTTTTGTGCCTATAATGTTATAACATTTTGTCAAAAAATGTAATAAGTTATAACATTATTGGCCTAGCATTACAAATATCCTATGAAAATGTAGATTGGCTCAAACATTTTATTTCATTATATAAGTTATAAGTTATTATCTTATTGGCTGTATTTCAATTAAAATGGCCAACATTATTATGTTATTGACAGGTATTGTGTTATTGGTTGTTACATAGACACATCAGAATCATTACTGGACAAAACCTTTGAAATAAACTAAATATAACCACCAATTAAACTAACAGATTTTTTTTTTTTTTTTTTTTAACTTTTTAAGTGTCTAAAATATTCTTTAAACTCCAGCACATCACTTCACTTAATGCTCATCCATATCTGTCCACTAATTGTGACTGTCTGAACATAAATCTTATCTTTATGTGATGTCCCCAAAACTGAATGAATAAAAAGGGCCAAAAAATGAAAAACAAAGTGCAAAGATGTGAAAAAGCTCATAAAAACCTTATTAACCATCAGGAAAATCCATACAGATGCGATTTGGCAGTAGGATGAGGCTAAAATGCTAACATTAGGTGGCACCAAACTTCCTTTTTTTCCCACATTCCTTTAAGAACTGGAACTTTACTTTAAAACTTCATCCACTTCCGCACTTTATCTTCAGAAGTGGTAGAATGACAACTGGATGTGTCATTGCCTGATACTGAGTCCTGCAGCTTTAAGTTTAGCAGCTACTATTGTCCTGTCATTCATTTCCTATTCTATCCTACAATGACTTTATTTGTCTGGTAGGATTATGGAGTTAAGTGTTCAACTGACTTTTGTGCAGGCTTGGTATGAGATGGAAACATTGCAGGTGGAGGTACAGACTCCAGGTTCTGAGGTTCTGGGTGGTATTTCCTGCGGACTGGCTTCTGTGGAGCTTGACTATGAGATGCTCCAATTAAGTCCTAAAGAAAACAACACAATAACATAATAATTATACAAGAAAACTGCAAACTCCACAACACACAGATAAAAGTAAAAATATAAAGAAAAACCTCAGTTTCATTTTTATACAATGTGACACTAACATTTTAACATAAAAATCATTATTTAGTGAAATAACCCTGATTTCAGTCACAGCTTTCACGTGTTTTAGCATGCTCTTCACCGGTCTCTCACATCTCCGTCGGGTACTTGGCTTCGTCTGACAGCTCGTGTACACCCACATTTCTCTTGATCACAATTCCAACTTTTAGTGGAGTTCAGGAAATTCAGAGTGGTCTTTAAATTTTTTTTCCAGTGTTGTATATAACTTTAACTTCCCAGCTTTATAATGTAAATAAACTAAACAGCTCTCACCTGTTTTGAAGTGCCTGACAAGTCTTCGGTACTTAGTCCAAATCTGGAACGTGGACCCTGTTCTTCAACTTTGACCCTGTTCTCCTCCTGCAAACAGATATTAAAAGCATTAAATTATGTAAAACAAATACATAATGAAACAAACCTTTTTAATAACCACGTCCAATATATGAGTGGTGATGTGAGGAGGGGAAATAATCTTAAGGACCAGCTAATGAGCCAGGATGAAATGTGTCTGCACGGACTGACGATAAATCACCTCCTTCCCTGCAGGGACCACGATCTAGTAGCTCTCCAGCCGTGGCTTCCTGTCTGCTCAGGACCAGTCATGATGGATTAACTTGCTTTTATTGCATTTCTGCTGCATTTCAGCCATTACTCTTTCCTAGAAATTATATATATCTGTACACATATATATGGCATCACCACCTGCTTTCATTCAGTAGAAGGGTTAATAGTGTAAGTTTCAAGAAGCGGCTCCTCATAGAAGATCTTAAATCAGCACATACGCCACAACACAGCAACATTAGCTGTGTCTTAGCATTTCTGACTAGGCAGTGCTTTCTGTAGGTCTTCCATTTCCCATCTGTTAATGTTGGATTCAGTGAATTTGATCCACTAATTTCTAAAGCCTGGCTGTCTCCGTTGTGGTGGCAGCAGAAATGCCTGAACCTTCCTAATGATTTAAACAGGCTAATGCTTCTGCTGTAAATTCTACCCAAGAAACGTAAAAATCTCACAAGCAGAGTCAAGCAAATGGCCCCAAGATTCACTGCACCACTGGATGTGAAACACAACCACAGCATGGAAACATTTGACGGTACTGTAGCGGTTGCTACAGTAGCAATAAACCACAGGAACTCTATTTGCAGTACGTGTGGTCACATCAGCCATAGGTCAAGGCCACTGGAGCGCTGGAGAAGTTACAAAGGAGGTGCCATCCCTGTCAGGGAATTTCAACGACAGCAAAAGTAATCTAGCGTAAGTTTACACAAACACTGGTGAAAAGAATGAAGTGACGTAGGGACTGTGCATGAGTGGACCCTCTGACTCTGCACTGTGAGAAAGGAAGCTTTGTCTCTGAGATAGGAGTCTTATTTTTATCTAAAAAGAAGAACAACCCTCTCAAGCATTTTTTCATTTGAAAAGCAACTGCCTTTTTAGAAAATTTATGCAACTTTCTTTTAATATGATAACCTCCTGAGACCCAGTAATGCATTTTATTCCTCTGCACAGGAAAATAAATGCTGTCCACTGCAAGGGACATTCCAAAAAAAAAAAAAAGTCTGAAAAAGCGGTTGCATCCTTACATTTACAATCAAGACAGTTACTTAATTTAATAAAAAAGCTTTATTTTCCTGAGTCTCAGGAGGATATTGTAGTTGATACTGAGCTGGATTTATATAGGAACAAACTGAAACACTGCAGTACATAATGTATCAGCAGAGGTACAAGACTGTTTTCCTTATTTTAAGACTGAAACGACTTCTTAAACCACTAGAAGCACTTGGAGAGCGCAGACCTCCGCCAAGGCTGATCAGTGGGCCCCCCCGTGGGCCCCCCCACCCCCGATCACCCCAAAAGTTAATCATTTCTTCCTTATCCCATTTCCAACAAACCCTGAAAATTTCATCAAAATCTGTCCGTAACTTTTTGAGTTATGTTGCACACTAACGGATAGACAAACAAACAGACAAACAAACCCTGGCAAAAACATAACCTCCTTGGCTGAGGTAACTATGTTTTATGTGTAATAAGCGCTACCTAATATTTTTGAATTTTTAGGAAAACTAGCAGTAAACTAAACTAGCATTATATTACATCATATATAACAATATTTGACCTCTCTGTGTCGGGCTGTGTTTGCAGAGTAACCGTTTGTCTGTTAACTGGTCTGGTGGTTCGCTGCACACTGAATGTAGATTTGGACTGACAGACTATTTGGCGCTGCTGTGCTTAAGGAAAAAAAAAAAAAAGATCAGGCATGTGGGTCAAGGCTGCATCACATTTGGCTGTTTGCCCAGTTTTTCACCAACTGCAAAGTAAAGGTAAGTGATGATAAAGTGAAATAAAAGGAAGAAAAAAATGTGTATCTGAGGTTTGCTTCCATTGTTTTCACATTTTTGGTAATTAAAGAATCACTATACAACACATTCGACAGTCTTACATAAATGAGTCTATTTTCCCAGGAGCTTCCTTCAAGAGCCAGAATCTAATATTCACCCTGAACGTAACACTGATGTATTTTATGTGAGGGGAAGCTATTTTTAACTACGCCTGTGGTTGACTCCACTATTGAATATCTCTCTGAGGGTTTGGGCTGGTATGAGTTTCAGTTTGTCTTACTAAGTGAAAAATATACACAAAAGTATTGCCACCTTTGAGATTGTCCAGTCTGGTTGGGTTTAATTTCAGCAAAGTAAAACATGCTGTGAAAAGACAGAGAGAAAGTGATACTCCACTGGAGGGCGGAGAGTTTAGAGGAGAGAAGTGATAAAAGAGCATATGTAAAGGGCATGTCATGGTTTCAACAAACAGGAGATCATGAGCTGCGACGGGTTGTGATTCTAAAGCTGACTTCTTTTAATCTGAACTAAAGGAAGACTGAAAAAAAGCCTGATCCCAACAAGCAACACACCAGAAAAATAACCAGTAAATACATTCATTCATTTTCTGAATCTGTTTTATCCTCACTAGTGTTACGGGGGTCACTGGAGCCTATCCCAGTTACTTATGGGCGAAGGCGGGGTACACCCTGGACATGTCACCAGTTCATCGCAGGGCTGACATACAGAGACAAACAATCACTCTCACATTCACACCTTTGGCCAATTTAGATTAGCAGATTAACCTATCAGTAAATACAAAGAAACTAAAATACACCATGGCAGAAATATCATTTTTAACAAGTGGTGCCAGGCACAACAAACCCCGCCCCTCGCACATGTTTCACCCATTATAAGTAAATGCGAAGATCTTAAAAACTCATAAAATATTTGAACTTTGACCTACTGTTCCCAAAATGTAATGAGATCCATTCTGGGTCTCTGGCAATCTATAAAGTCAATTTGGTATGAATTCAACCAACAGTTTTGCTGCTACAGACGTGAAATTTCACCCATTATAAAGTAAATGGGGGATTTTTAAATTTTTTTTTAATTCATAAAAATTTTTAACTTTGACCTACTTTTCCCAAAATGTAATGACATCTACTCTGGGTGACTGGCAATCTATTAACAAAATTCGGTATGAAATCACCCAATAGTTTTGCTGCTACAGACATTTGAAATTTCCCCCATTATAGGAAAATGGGGAAAAAAAAGGTATTTTAAAAATTCACAAAAAATTTTAACTTTGACCTACTTTACCCAAAATGGAATGAGCTCTATTGTGTGTCACTGGCAATCTATGAACCAAATTTGGTATGAATTCAACCGATAGTTTTGCTGCTAGAGTGTTAACAAGCAAACAAACAAAAAAACTGAACCAAAAACAATACCCCTGCGTATCTATTTCATCCAAATAAATCCTCATATTGTTATATTACCTAGTTTGTTGTATGTAAACAGTCAGAACATGCATGTGTCTCAAAAACAATAAGACTATGCATTTCCAAGGCACTGTCAGTTCTTTTTAATTTATTGATGTGAGAACTAGGATCTATTACATAAGCAATAATTTTCCAGTAGGATGAGGCACAATCTATGTTTGCATTTTATAATCCTTATAATATTATGGTTAAATCTGCATTTTTTAGATGGATATCTCTATGTCACATCTTGATTTATTGTCATTTTGAGTGTATATAAGTGTTTCTGTATCGTTTGTCTATATGTAATTATACAGTTCAGTCAGGCCAAAGAGACGTCATTCTAACTGCTTTACCTGGTTAAATATCGAAGCTTTAAATGTCAGTCTTTTCAGTGTCTATTTGGCCTTTCTGCTGCGGAATAATATGCTTTTCATTCTGAGAAAAATGTTTGACAGGCTCATCAATATTAAACGTGTGCTAGACTGTCAGGAGGTGTAACAGGATACAAGCGTACACCCAAATGAAATAATTCAAAGTGTCACCAAAGACAGCTGAAGGACAAAGAGAATGAGGTTGAAACTAAATGCACAACATGTCACTTCAGCCATAAATAAAATCCCTGATGTGCTCACAGTCCACAGACTTTGATGTACACCGCTGTCATAACCCTCGAGTTCATTTGCGTCTTGAAATAGTGGCTCATATATTCAAGAAACACGACGTAGGTGACATGTTTACAGTGTAACATCGGAGATGGAAGGCGGAAAATCAGGTAGAGGAAAATGCTGACAATGAGAGAGGGGTGTCTTTTCTTTTTTATTGTACAGGGTGGGGAAGCAAAATTTACAATGAACATTTAGTTGTTTTTTTCTCAGCAGGCACTACGTCAATTGTTTTGAAACCAAACATATATTGATGTCATAATCATACCTAACACTATTATCCATACCTTTTCAGAAACTTTTGCCCATATGAGTAATCAGGAAAGCAAACGTCAAACAGTGTGTGATTTGCTGAATGCACTCGTCACACTAAAGGAGATTTCAAAAATAGTTGGAGTGTCCATAAAGACTGTTTATAATGTAAAGAAGAGAATGACTATGAGCAAAACTATTAGGAGAAAGTCTGGAAGATACTATTAAAGAAGAATGGGAGAAGTTGTCACCCGAATATTTGAGGAACACTTGCGCAAGTTTCAGGAAGCGCGTGAAGGCAGTTATTGAGAAAGAAGGAGGACACATAGAATAAAAACATTTTCTATTATGTAAATTTTCATGTGGCAAATAAATTCTCATGACTTTCAATAAACTAATTGGTCATACACTGTCTTTCAATCCCTGCCTCAAAATATTGTAAATTTTGCTTCCCCACCAGGTATGAAAAGGAGATGTGTGTCCATTATTGGAGTTAAATTTTGGAATGATGCCAACATAAATTTAAAAACATGTAATTCTTTTTTAGTTTTTAAGAAAATGGTTTGTAAAGCTATTTTTGAAGTTTATAAATGCGATTAATTATCTGTTGTTGTTGTTTCTTTGGAGGTTGGTAGCCTAAAAAGTTGTAATATAGGATAGGCCTTGATAAGCAGTCTGCTTCTGCCTATACCTTTTCAGTCATTATTCAACACATTATTCAACACAAGATTCTTGATTTTGTGATTCTGTGATTCTTTTTCTTTCCTTTGCATGAAATGTCAATACTGTGTACAATATTTGGTGTTGTCATGACTGAATAAACTACTACTACTACTACTACTACTACTACCCTGTATATTTTAGATAATTCTGCCATTTTCTATATTTGCACAGTGCAACAAAGATGAATCAGTGAGGAAAATCAGTGGTAAATTCACTCACCTCTTCTCTAAAGTGACTGAAGTCAGCAAAGTTTGGCTGCTGCACCTTATTCTGTGGAGTTTTCTCTGGAGCAAAATGAGAAACCTGAAAAGACAAAATGAAAGACAATGATTAACCCAAGCTTTCTGTCATTATTCATTTATCAGACATTAATACCAAAGTCTTTGTTCTCTTCATATTTGAACACGGTCGTGTGAATATCTAATGTTTAAGTCTGTAATAAAACAACAATAAAACAATAAAACAACAGCAAAACTTACCTGTGAGGTTGTAGGTCGAGGAGGGAGGGCAGGAGGAGGGGGCAACCATCCACTTTTCACCCCTGTAATCAGGACAAAATGCTGCTCTTTAAACACACAAATATGTTATCTGCTGGATCTGAGGCTGTCTTTTTATTTCTGACCCTCGTGTGAACCTCGCTGCTTTCAGACTGAATGGTAAAACCCACCTATCTCTAGTTCCGTTTGCTCGTCCATGAAAAGGAGAACTATCATAAACAGAACACAACTGAGCCCCGAATGCAGCGTCGCTCAGGCAGTTCCCACTCTGAGCCTGCTGTAAAACTGGTATTACTTAATGTGCTCATTGAAGACTGCAGAAGTGGTAAAAACACACATAGACTACATTCATTCATTCACACCACAGGTAAAAGTGTCACAAACTCAGATCTGTTTCATTCATGACACTGTGAACAGCAAACATCACATGGAATCTGGTATTTTCACTTCTGGTCTGGGTCACTTCCATATGTGGTTCTGAACTAAACTTTTTCAATGGGACCTCAATCTGAACAGTCAGATCAGAATTCATGTTACTTTCATGTCACTTTTAATGGAGACTCATCACAACTCTCACTCACATACATGTATGGTACTTAAAATCCAATACATAAATGAAAGCAGCAGTAAAATCAATACAAAATATTACATAAACCAATCTATTTTCTGAACCACCTAATCCTCCAGAGGGTCGCAGGGGTGTTGGAGCCTATCGGGGCTATCTATGGGTGAAGACGAGGTGCACTCTGGACATGTAACCAGTTCTAAAAACATCTCATGCAATACTAAAACACTGACAGGGACAATTTTTTTGCACATGGAGTGATAATACTGACACACTGACGTTTTGAGTGCACCACTATTACTTGTAGTGTAGTATTTTCCTCTGTGTGTATTAGTACTTTTACTGAAGAGCATGATTTAAATACTTCACATGCTGCTAATCACTCACTGTACATAAGAGATTATTGTTCTAGATTTGTCGTCGAATTTGAGATGGGTAGATGCGCACTCTATATTTATGTTTTTGTTTTTTGTATTTACATCCGCCAGGACGTATTGTGATCACTTTGCTTTGTGTGTTTGCGTGTTTGTTTGTTAGCAAGATAACTCAAAAAGTTATGGATGGATTTTCATGAAATTGTCAGGAAATGTTGATACTGGCACAAGAAACAAATGATTAAATTTTGGTGGTGATCGGGAGGGGGACTGATCTGTCTTGGCAGAGGTCTGTGTTCTCTGAGTGCTTTTCTTGTTCTTGTATTTTTTTTTTACTTTACTTATCTAAACATATTTTTGATCCTGCAACTATTATTCCACTACTGTTCTTGTGCTTATCTTATCTTATCTTATCTTATCTTATCTTATCTTATCTTATCTTATCTTATCTTACCCTAACTCTTACTAGAGCACAAATACTCTGTTGTATTACTTAAGTCACATTTTCAGGAGTCTGTGCCATTTAATATGCATCTTTACTTTATTATTTTTTATTTTGCATTCCAAACATCAAAACCAATGGATGGGATAATATCACACTGAGAAGATGATCAATGAAGGCTGTAAAAATGTACTCAAACTACGAAAGTAAAAAAAAAAAAAGCTTGTGAATGACATTTCAATGCAGAGCAAACTGAACATTTTAATATAACATGAAGTCTACTAAAACCTCTCACTTCAAATAAAGTAACAAAAAAATAGAGTCAAAATAATCAACTGTAGTTTTGCTCCAATGTGCAAAAAAGTCATCAAATGGACTCAACAATACAGTCCTCTGCGATCCATCCTTGTTTTCTGGTCGGTTTTATATTTCTTTCTTTTTTAAATTTCAACATTTACTTTACCAGGCAAGACATTGAAAACAGATTTTTATTTACAAAACATGGAAATACTTGTAGAGAGAGGGGAGAAGAGGCAGAAGGAAAACAAATGAAAATTAGAAGCACTCGGACAGCCCAGACCTCCGCCAAGGCAGATCAGTGCACCAGATTTGGATGAAAATTTCAGGAAATGTTGATACTGGCACAAGGAACAAATGATTACATTTTGGTGGTGATGGGGGCACTGATCTGCCTTGGCGGAGGTCTGTGCTGTCTTTCCTAGAAAAGCTCTCGGAGAGCGCAGACCTCCGCCAAGGCAGATCAGTGGCCCCCCCACCCCCAATCACCACCAAAATGTTATCATTTGTTCCTTGTGCCAGTATCAACATTTCCTGAAATTTTCATCCAAATCCGTCCAGAACTTTTTGAGTTATCTTGCACACAGACAGACAAACAGACAAACCAACGCCGACAAAAACATAACCTCCTTGGCGGAGGTAACAATTAATTGACAAAAAAACGAACGAGAGATAACTGATCAATCTTAAATGTCATTTTTGTCTTGTCACTTTTGTTTTATCAGACATGAACCAGTGGATACGCAAATAGATCATCTTCTTAGTATGTTATTGGTCTTCATGTTGGGAAAGCAAAATAAAAAATACCTATAATTTCCCTCAGATGCACTAAAACTAAAGTAACAAGTGTGTTTTGAAAATGTAAAGTGTAGTATTGAACAGCACCATGACAGAATATTTGCACTTGGTTACTTCCCTCTTCAGGTTGACAGGTCTGTTCTTCATACCTATCGCTCCCTGCTGGAAGAGCTTGTTGAGGTCCAGCGAGGAGGCTCTGGAGTGGGTTTTCTGGGGCCGAGGTGGAGGGGTGGGCGGCTCCTCAGCCTTCTTCATGGCATCTTCAATAGAAGTACTGGAGTAGGACCTGCAGGAGGAATTCCATGGATGGAAAAACAGAACAAATGAGGTTAATGAGCAGTTTAGGGAGTGCAGGATATTATTAAATCCATGCCTGTGCTGTTGTAGGGTGATTTTCACCTTGGTCTAGTTTTTGTCTTCAGCTGTGGGTCCAGGTCCTGAGGCGGCTCTAACAGGAAGGACACAATAAAACAACAAAGTCAGACTTCATGTCTTGTCAGTTGTTGTAAATGAGAAACAAGTACTTCCTAGTAGAGCCATAAATTGCAATTTCATGTGTGTAAAGTTGCTCAATCAAGACTCACTACTAAATGAACTGTGTTTTAATAAAAAACTGCCGTTACTAAACAGGAAAGCCTTCCAGCACAGTGAAAGCTCCACCAGACCACATCTGAAACCAGTGACACATGGTGTGTACTATATAGTGTATACACACAGAAACTGAGGATCACTTTACTGTTCCCATGTGAAAGAGTTCTGGTGTCACCTGGTCTCTGAGGGAAAGCATCAAGTCGTAGAGTCTGTTTCTGCTGAGGCGTTGTCATCATCACGGTTGTATCTGTAACATGAGAATCAAACCAAGTGTAACCGACTGAGAGACTTAATTATTTCAGTATGTACACTCTTCAAAATAAAAGCCACACTATGTCATTTTGGGTTGGAAATGTACAGTATAGTATATGTAAACTGGAACGGCTGCAACTCCATATGCTTTAATGAAATTAGGAATCTTATTTCTTAGGACTATAGTGAAACCAAACTATGCTATATGAAGTATAGTCATGATCACCCACTTTTTCTATCAAATGTAATGCAACTAAATTTACCTTGTTGACAGGATTCCTCTTTTAGATCTTGTTTTGTTGTTGCTATGCTTGGCTGAAGCCTCTCTATAATGTTCTGATCCTAAAAAAGACAAAAAATAATCTGCTGTTACTATCATTCTCATCACTGTCTACAATGACTGAAGAAAAGTGTGTAGCACATATTAGGAAGTCAAATATTATGATAGGGCTCCACATGCATTTAAGCAGATGTACTTGGACTGTGACAGCCCCATACTGCCACCTACAGGCACCATGGGGCTAAATCACATGGAGGGTGCGTCAGAAAAGTCCAAAAAAATCACCTCCTATCTACTTTTCCTAACCACTTTTCCTTGACCTTTGTGGAAACCGTCATGGGGTTAAGGACGAATGGAAAGAACTCAAAAGGACATAGAGAAAGACACTGCAGCGCTGAGAGAATCTGACTGTCTTTGCACTAGATGGATGTTATGTGGTTCGTCTGTGGTGACACTACTGAAGGGTGACAACAGAAAACAGGCCTTGGGTACCGCCCCTGGTGTTTTTGTGTTTAATGCTGGTTGTAAATGTGGACAATGGGAAAATATTTGACTTCATCGTCAAGGTTCAGAACAGAAATAGGCCTAAATACAGGCTAAAGCTGCACTAATAATTGAATTTCCCTCGGGATTAAAAAAAAGTATCTATCTATCTATCTATCTATCTATCTATCTATCTATCTATCTATCTATCTATCTATCTATCTATCTATCTATCTATCTATCTATCTATCTGATCAATCATTTACATAATTAAATAAATCCGACTGTACCCTAACAACAGCAGACCCCGACTCTGGAAGATGGTCATCTGCCTTGACTAGCTTGGATTAAAGAGAGAGGGGTAGAGGAAGTTGTTAGGACTACTCTTTCTGTTATCACTATATTATAACTTTTATCTTGTGATTTTTAAACTACAGATTAATATATATTGCGCATATTATAATATTATAACATAATTAGCCTACATTATTATTTATTATTATTATTACTACTTTATCATTACTACTTTGCTACTTGTTGCTTCTACTTGTACTCTCCAATGTGCAGTTGCCTGTTTTTTTCACTTCTGTTTTTATAGTTACTGTATTGCTATTTTCTTGTGGTATTTGTTGTGTGTGTGCATTCGGTTTGTGTGCTGCTATTGGAACCTCAATTTCCTGAGTGCTCTGTCCAAAGGTCAATGAAGTTCTATCTAATCTAATGTCATCTAACTTAAAGAGAGAGAGAGAGGGAGTTTGGGGGTGGGGGGAGGGGTAGGGGGAGACAACTGTTAAAAAAGTTTACTTGGTGAATCATCTATCTATATTTATAATGATATTTTAACCACTGATTCACCTCCTTCAGTCTGATTCTGCTGCGTTTCTCTTCTTTCTAAAAATCCAGTTCACTGTTGACTGTTTACAGTTTAGTTTTATTAAGACAACCTTGACTCAAGGAGCTGAAAATCAATGACTGATATACTGTAACTACAGGCTGTGAAGATCATAAAGTATAAAACGTATCATATTATTCAGCTGCAGCATAATATGAAAATGCATGTTCTGTCAGATTATTTATTTTTGGGGTGGTCTCTGCAGTGAATTGTGAGACCCCATTCTGTCCTCATCTTCTGTAAAGAACAGTCAAATCTATTCTAAAGGAGATGCTAAAGCAAGGGTGTCAAACATAAGGCCCACGGACCAAAACCGGCCCACCAAAATGTCAAATCTGGCCCATGGGACAAATTTGGAAAGTGCATAATTTACACTGAAAACATTAACAGTGAATGGTGTCAAACTCATTTTAGCCCAATTTGATCACAAGTTGGTAGGACCAGTAAAATAAAAGCAGAATAACCCAGAAATAATGACAACTCCAAATTCCAAACTACAAAATTTTAACAATATTATACCTGTTACTAATGTTTTATGCCTTTATAGATACACTGTCATCTGTAATGGACATATGATAAGCTGAGGCCTAATATTGTTAAAATTGCACTTATCTTGTTTAAGAAATTTCAGGACGTTCAGGTTATTTATTATTTTTTGTGAAAGCAATGCTTGTAATTGTAGACATTTTAACATTTTCATTATTTAATTCTACTTTTTTTGCACTAAGACAAAGAGACCAATTTGGAATTGTCCACATTTATATGCTATTTTTCTATTATTTTACTGGTCCGGCCCACTTGAGATCACATGGGGCTGAACGTGGCCCCTAAACTGAACTGAGTTTGACACCCTGTACTAAAGGAAGTATTTAAGCTCCTGTCCTTTGCATTCAGACAGCTTTTATCATGGCTGACACTTAGATACTTCTGAGTCATTTAACAGAAAAGACTATTCAGATGCACCCTTAGATAAAGTAAGAGAAAATGTGAGGTTTAGTTGAGTTAATTTACCAGCTGACTACTCCTCAGTTCAGCATCCTCAAAGACAATAAGAGGCTCAGCGCTCTGCAAAACAGCACCATTAAAAAGTTAGAGAATAATCATGTCATTAATGCTGTTTTATTGGCAAGAATGTTAAGTGAGCAGCATTGCAGAAGTGTCCAGGAGAATACAGTTCAGTTAATAAGCAAGAATTATTAAGTAAAATAAAAATATGTACAGCACTGTGTAAAAGTCTTAGGCCACCACTACTGTTGGTATTTTTACAGGGTTGAAACGAGCATACATACTTATTTCTCATTCTCTTTTCCTCAGATACAACAAGAAAATAAAGAAATATGTGCACAGTCTCAAAAGACACACAACAAACTAAACTAAATGGGTTGTAAATGTTAAAGTGACTATTTAGTGTGACCCCTGACCTTATGACAAGAAGCAGAACAAACATTTAGAAACATCTGACATGTGTTGAATGAAACCTGGTATAAAACATCAGAAAATGAATGCAACAAATTTCACATTATTTGAACAAAAAGGTTAAAGGCATGCTAAGTGCAAAGGGAGGTCACATTAACCCTTTCATGCATGAATTACGAAAGCCTTAAACAAGAGTGTTTTTATTCTTCTTTAGGCATTAAAAAAAACAATGTGATTGAAAATTTTTTATGAACCTATTTTTCATGGAGTTGCAGCTGCACACCATGGGTTTAATTTATGAAGCAAATAAACGTGTATTTACTGATATACTGTGTGAAATCTATGAAATAAAGACTTTTTTAAAGCTGCTAATCTGATGTTTTCTCACATTTTAACATACTCTAATACCAGTCATTGCTCACTTCATGGAGATAATATGCAAAAAGAAACACTTTTTTTTTTTAAATTGCAGTCTAATAACAATAACAAGCATCTGATTTACACTCAAACATTTGAGTGCAGATCAGGTTTATCAAGAACAGCAAAGTTACAGTAATGGTAAGAATTGCAGTGTATGGGATGATGCATGTTGGCTGATATGGAACTAAAACAACAAAATCCATGAATATACAAGAGAACATAAGTAGAATAGCTGTCCACTGTAGTGACCACTATGCATGAAAGGGTTAAACACTACCTCTTTAGTTTATATCAGCTGTTTTTCCCTGAAACTTTTGTGTTACTGCTGTACATATTTCCCATAAATCCAGATTGTATCTTAATACAGAGACTGAGAAATGTGTGGTCGTTAGAACTTTACTAAACCAACAAACCTAATGTTAAAGGACCTTTGCACAATACTATAAATAGACTTACTTCAGGAGTATCTGGGATGTCTGCTTCCTGCTGTATGAAGCCTGGCCTCAGGGTTGGAGGAAGGCTTTCTGGCAGAGGGTAACCATTCTTTCGTGCCACAATCAAGTGAAAGGCTGTGCAGAACTCAGAGAAAGTGAGAGCTCCATCTCTATCCACATCACTCAACTCCCTTAAAAAATTAGTTGGAAAGATAAAGAATATCTGCACAAATTGAGAAGGTGTCTGTACAGGTGTTATAGAATGACAGGTTTACACTCTGGCTGATGGGGAACACTGAACACTAATGAGTCAGCACTCACCAAATATGGGAAAGTTCTGGTATCGGGAGCTTGGACTTTGTGAAGAAGTTCTTGGCAACAGATCCTTAAAAAAGCACAGTGTTAGAACAGTTTGGATCTTTGAGTGTGAAAACAGTTGGAGCAGGAGACGCCTGTACCGAGGATGAGGGCGCTGAGGTCGGGCTGCAGGCTTTTGAACTGGTTGGTGTAATACTCCAGCTGTTCCTCCGTGATCCTCCAGGGGTCATCATCAGAGTAGTCCACCAAACCCTGATGATCGAGCCTATCTGATGAAGAAGCCTGAGGATATATAGAAATGGACAGGGAATAAAAGACCACATTTGTTTTGTCGTGTTGTGTGTAATTGCACATGTAAGCTTGAATGACTGCATTACACATCTATCTATCTATCTATCTATCTATCTATCTATCTATCTATCTATCTATCTATCTATCTATCTATCTATCTATCTATCTATCTATCTATCTATCTATCTATCTATCTATCTATCTATCTATCTATCTATCCTACAAACAAAAAGTTAAGGATATATATATATATATTTTTTTGTCATTTTTGCCATTTGTAAATAAACTGTCTGGTCATTAAAAAATGTGTTTCAATTCAATTCACACACAAAAAAGTAAAAAGCGCTGTGCAAGAATCCTAACTGTAAAAAATAGCCCAAGAATTTAAAAATATTCTTAACTTTTTGTTTGTAGTCTATCTATCTATCTATCTATCTATCTATCTATCTATCTATCTATCTATCTATCTATCTATCTATCTATCTATCTATCTATCTATCTATCTATCTATCTATCTATCTATCTATCTATCTATCTATCTATCTATCTATCCATCCATCCATCCATCCATCCATCCATCCATCCATCCATCCATCCATCCATCCATCCATCCATCCATCCATCCATCCGATCAATCATTTACATAATTAAATAAATCCGACTGTACCCTAACAATAACAGGATGCTCCACAGTGGCTTTGGTTCCATAGTTACTGGGTGAGGAGTGCTGCTCCAGCTGAACAATCGGACGGGAAGGATGTTTGCTTTCATAGACTGAGAGGATAAAACAAAAAAACACAGAGAAACCTGATTTCCTGCTGACTACACCTGTCAAAATGTGATCTGAGAGAATGAGATCTTTACAGAGCAAAGCACCGACAAGAGAGGAAGAAAGACGGAATCAGAGCTTGAACAGGTGGCAGAGAAATAGGAAAACCTCAACTTTGACATTTTAGCTCATTCCTGTTTGACTAATGCACATACAGTAAAATGACATCCTACTTAACCCTCAAAGACCTGAAGCATCCACTGATCTGAAACCTTTAATAGCTTTTGAACCACTAGTCATATTAATGCATTGAAATAATTCAGATACAATGCAGTTTGTCAGCTTTGTCACTGGCATCAGATATGACCTATTTGGATGTTCAGAGGCTCTGTAGAGAATGTGGAAACACATTGATTCGCCACTAAAAACCCATGTAGTTTGACAAATGACAAATGACAGTGACTGTGGATGCCTGTTTTTACATTTGGTTAATGATATATTTGGCTGAAAGAGTAAGTTTTTCTTCAGTTTAGATAAAATAGAATTTGGATTTACTCTTGATATCAGAATCTTTTTATTAAAAATGCAAAATACTGAGGATAATATTTTAACAAATGGTGACAAATCTCTTGGGACAGATTAAATGTAAAGGAAAATTAATCTGAAAATTGCCTTGAAAAATAATTCTATGTCTTGAAGTATTAAATATGAATTCCGGCCAAATATTAAAAAACATTTCTCTTAAATTCAAATAAAATTATTGTTATTTGGAGCATTTATTTGCAAAGAAAAAAGACAAAAAGAAAATACAGACAACTGATATAAATTACTCAAAATCCAGTGATAGCTGGAGGTTTTCACTTTTGAATATTTTAGAAATCAATATTTACTGGAGTACCTCTTATTTTCAGTCACATAAAAATTCTATATCTATCTATATATTATTGATTGTCATTTTGTCTATTTATTGAATGTTGGATTTGCATTGTATTTGATTCAGCTGTTTTTTAAAACTGGATTTGCACTATACTTTTTTATTTTTAGTATTTTTTTATTTCAACTACAGAGGAAGATGCTTCTAAATTGTTTGTCATTGTATTGTAACTGACAATAAAGTTCTATTCTATTCTATTCTATTCTATTCTATTCTATTCTATTCTATTCTATTCTATTCTATTATTGTGAACTTTATGCAACTCCTGGCACAAAAACATGCAGGTAGTTCAGTTCTGTCTGATGTTTGTGACCTATTCTTCTTCCTCTTGACCACATTCCAGACATATTTATTAGGGTTAAGGTCTGTTGTTTTAGTGTTCCCTTTTAATCACTGTTAAAAAGTGTGGAGGGGTTCTCACCCATCTGTGGGTCTGTTCCATTTCTCTGCTTGCTGTACGAGTAGCTGCGGTAATTCATTGGAGAGCGGGGTGGTGAGCTGCATGGTGAACGCGGCGGGGACCAAGATTCCTTCAGACAAACAATATCAAGTCATTAACACACAAAGACATGAAGAAGTAGTGGGTGTACAACATACATACACCCCCCCCTCCCTGGTCTCCTCCAACATTATGAACCAGATGGAGCAGTCATGTGACATGATGATGCACATGAATGTTAGGAACAGTATATTTCACCTCATACCTAAAGGAATCCTGGTCTTGTGATGTCTCAGGAGGGTGGAGGCAAATGATAGGCAATACTTCAGGGCCTGGCCAAGCGAGTAACAAGGCGAGAAAGCAATACTAATCATTCCATATCTGTTTTTAAAAATTAATTTTACAGCAACTATATAGCTCAAATTGTAGGTCTAAGCAAGTACTTTAACATGCCATTAAGAAAAAATTACCAAATATTTAATGAAAACATGAATTTATCATCATTGACAAAGTAACAGAGAGAAGAAAAATATACAGCAGTTATTCATGGTTTGGAAAAAATATCAAAAAGTGCTGTTCCTCATGGACAGTGCAAATATTTAGCAAACCATACTTTTCTTAACATATGAAAGTTTATTATATCCAAAAATGAAACTGATATCATTTTTATTTTAGTTTGAAAAGACATTAATTCATGGTAACGGAGTGAGAATCCAAAAAAGTAACAGAGTGAGTTGTTTGTTCAGTGTGATGCACCAGAATAATAATCAAAGATTTTATTAAGATACTGATAAAATTATCAGTCTTTGGCCACATATGTTTCATTACTATATTTAATACACATCTGTCTGCTGTTTTTTTTTTAATAATAAATAACATGCAAAATCATCATAGAATTTGATTATTAACAAATATAAACACAGACATATATTTTGAGCATATTAATTTACACATTGCTATTTACATTCTGAATTTATGCTGTTTACATCCATTTACAGCCTTTACTGTTCTTAATTCACACTGTATTCTGTTTACATAGACTTTACATTTTTCTGATATATCCAGTTGTAATTTAGGTAAAAATTAAATAAACAGTTTTCGAAACTAGAGATATATGTCTTTTACGCTGAGTTATCAAAAATATTGTTTTAGAGAAAAAAGAAATTGACCTTGATGTTCACTTTCGCTTGGCCAGGCCCTTCAGTAAAAGTCTTCATAACACAGTGAAAATAATCTAATTCTGTAGTTGAGTCTTACTTTTCTAGAAGGATATATGCATCATCAGCAAAATGTCCTCGAAAATGCTTTTTGGACTTTGAACACTCCTGTGGTCATGTGTATGTTGCATTTTACTGCTATAGATGTTTCAGGACTACTTAATATCCTCTTGAGTCATTTAACCTTGATTTTTGTAAGGAAAATTACCTAAATGTCCTTATGATGGCTCTATTCTATGGCTTATAGATCACAATGACCACTTTGTAGATATTTAATTTTTTATGTGTATTTTAATGACTAATTAAAAACAAACACACAAAAAACAAAACAAACAAACAAAAAAAAAAAACCCCAAAAAGCAGATGAAACCTGTTAAATATGCCAAGTGTTCTAATCATCAGGTAAGTAAGTAAGTAGGTAAGTAAGTAAGTCAGTCAATCTCTAAAAAGTCAACTTCAGTCAATTCAGTTGCGTCAATGAGGAAACAGATCTTGTTTGCCAGGGATTTCCAGATCTGTGTTCACCTTTGCTCTAAAATGCCACCACAGTGATCCTTCATGACTGGAAAACCCAAGTCAGACCTGAATATAAGGGACAGGGTTAACTTGATGACAGAGAACACATCATTTGAACTAATGACAGATAAAGTACAGAATAACTGCACAGAACCATATGTAATGGTCTTGACTGATCTAATTTTGTTTTTAATTTTCTTCCTTCACTGACTAGTTACTAACTAGTTCTATATGTATACATAAACTCCTGTCTTTGATTGGTCATTCATTCATTCATTCATTCACTCCCTCAGTATTCCAGCTATGCCAAGGGTCTGTGCTGATGACCTTTACTAACGCTGCTAAAATACAATAGAGCATGCTGTAAAATTTGGTTCCTGATTGCTTTTGTTTTTTTATGCAATGCAAGTTGATTTGACTTAAGAAAGAGCAGAATTTTACACTCAGCTCATAAAGGACAAACTTCATCCTTTTGTTTCTATCAAACCTTTAAAATAATTCACATAGTATCCACTGGACAAAAGGGGGATGAAAAATCATGATCTGTAAAATAACTAAAGCTGTCAGACACATGCAGTGGAGGAATGCTGTGATCTGTGTGTGCAACTGATACTGAATGGAATTTCACTCCCATGTACAATGAGTGTGTGTTATCGAAATGACCCGTTGAATGTTTTCCATCACTGACAGATTTTTCTCAGCGATGTCAGACAAATTTGAAGACTGTCTGTCATTTGAGGGTGATTTATCTTAACTTTAAGTAAGTGACACACAGCACTGTCAGTCACATCTCCATCTCCATCTGGATCCAGGTCAGTGTGTTGAACAGCAGACTGGAGACCTTGGATCATCTCTGATGACTGCAGGTCATGGCAGCTGCTTCACTGAGTGTTGCTAGTGCAGTGGTTCCCAACCTTTTTTGGCTCAAGACCCATTTTAACATCACAAATTTCTAGCAACCCCAGACATTCAAAACAGAGACCTTTTTTTGCTAAAATGAATTTGTTTTTGACCACGTAATAGTTTGCTATACTATGTTGCAAATAAATGTTAATTTTAGACGACATTTAGGCTATATAATGTATATTATGCACCTTTTTGGTGTCTGATTCTCAGTTTCTCTTGGAGATGTCTTAGCAGGGCTAGGTGGGTGAAGAAATCTTTCCATTCTCTGTTTGGTTCAGTTTTCTGATTGCAACTGAGTTCGGGCAGATTGAAGCATAGTAACACACATGGTCACATGATCGGGTCAATCAGGATATGCCCTCTCAGATATTATACCCTGCATTTTATTTGAACTTGATTTTTTTATTAGGAAAAGTGTGTGGTGTTTTAATTATAACGAAATGGATATTGAATCATTAAAAAATATTTTTTAATAGTAATTTTTAAATTTTTTTTACCATTACTAGAAATTTCATGCGACCCCATTTGAATTCCAGGCGACCCCAAGGTTGAAAAACACTGAGCTAGTAACTCGTCACAGGAGTGCTAGTCGTCAGTTTTCAGTCCACATAGACCGTGGGTATGTTATTCCTCAGGATCATCTGATAGTGGCTGTAGCTGTACTGTGCAAATGTGGCAGGATTTCTTCCAGCTGAAGCCATTTCTCAGGTTAATCAAACATTCAGAGAGTTTTGCCATGTTCTGTTCACTCCACTGGGAAATGTGCTGCGACTTCAAAACTGTCTCTGAAGTGATGCTTGTAATTCTGTCCTCCACAGCGAAGACTCAAAATGAACACAACTATGAGAGGAGGTTTGTCTGAGGAAATGTCACAAAACTCCACAGTCACCCAAGTGTCTAGTTTCATGAAACGGAACAGTTCATTTAACTGTTTAGACAAAGCTGCTGTAGTGTTTTAGTGTCTCCTTTGTAACTGCATAATATTCACCTACTTCAAGGGGTCCTGAAAAGTATCTCTGTTTTCCATCAAAGCATTATCTACAAATTTATTCTGTAAATTAGGACAATGACATGTTTTTGTTCTTGTTCATTGCTCACACACCTCATTAAAAGAGAAAATTAAAATGATAACAGAGTTTTCACAACCCTGTTACTAATGCCATCTAATGCCGCCTCTGGACGTGACATGATTCTGATTCTGAAATAGTCATTAATGTATTCATACTAAAGTACAGAAGCTGTTAAACTCAGCAAGTGCAACCTAAAAACCATCCTGGGCTAACTTTACCTTCATTTAACAGTGCATTTAAGTTTTATATCCATCTATTCAACAATCAAGTAACACTGTATGTTAGGAAAGTAACACACTATTGTTCCTGTGAAAATAGCTTATTACTGAGGACTTATGAAGTCACGCCCAGTAAAGACTGTGGCCTTGGGAAAAAAAAAATACCAGTGAGGTCAAATTCATGCCATTCATGCCAAATCTTTTTCATCAAAAGTCTGTCTGCAGAAGAATGTTTGTACATATGCAGCCAGACCTGAAGTACCTTGAACGAGGCTTGTCATTCTCCTCTTATCTCTCACCAGTGAGGCGTTTCTGCTCTGATAATTAGAACCAACTGGAATTTCTTTCCTCACTGAACAGTTGACTTTCTACAAGTGTCCTGCAGAGTGAGCAGTTTACACATGAGGTTTTATGCTGAGAGGGAGGAGGGCCCCAAGTTAGGTTCAGACTTACTTTTTTGTCCACACTGGACTCCAGGTGTCTAAAGGTGGTCCTGTCTGCTGGGGTCCAGGAGGCAGATCCAGGCGCCGGAAGCCCCTGACCATCTACGCCGGGTGGGACAGTGGTGTATCGCATCTCAGGGTCATTCTGCAGTCCAACAAATCTGGGCAGAGGTAGATCTACAAAGGAGATCATACATGACTGTCTGATCCATGTACAAATACAGCAAAGTAGTAATAGTCCTCCAAGTGAATGTCCAGCATGACAAATCCTACTAAAGTACAAGGACACATGTAGTAGCAAAGAAATGTAGTTCAAATACTGAACAAAAAAATACTGATTCAGTCTGAGTGATATTATACACAGATCAACCATAACATTATCACCACAGACAGAGAAAGGGGTATTAATATTGATTATCTCATTACAATTGGACATGTCAGTGGGTGGATATACAATCAGGCAACATTTAGTCCTCAAAGTTGATGTGTTAGAAACAGCTAAATGGACAAAAATATGGATCTGACCAACTTGACAAGAGAGAAACTATCATGATCAAATCACTGGGTCAGAGCATCTTCAGATAGTGTTGTTCATTCCCAGTGTAAAGTGTTAACACTGTAAAGCCTGAACCGTTAAATCATTGACAGAAAATTCCAGTTCTTTGAAACTGGAGCCTTTATTGGTCCTTCTGAACAACCCCAAATGTTTTTGTTTTTGTTTTTTCAAATATCAATTTCCATGTATGAGTTTGAATTTTGTATCATATTTGACACATTGGGTCTCAGTGCTCAAATATTATTGTTTTTGAACAAACAAAAACATAATATAACATAAATATGTCTAACAAATTGGTAATTCCTTTACAAAATTGTCAAAGTTCTGCCTCCTTCCTCATTAATGACAATCCTGTAATGTCACTGGAAAGGCCTCTGGTGAATGAATTCCTCCCCCCTGGTGGATTATCTGTGTATTGCATGTATCTAATTGTATACATCAGGTTTTTCAAGACAAAAAATATCACACTGATCATGTCGAGGGCTTCAAAACTCAAATCAAATATGAAACTTTTGGTATTATAGGGTTAAGTACCTACTAAAAGTATCTAAAGAACAAGTGATCTCAACCTATCAAACATCTACATGGGCAGAACATTATTACCACCTGTCTAACATTGTATAGGTTTGCCTTTTTACACAAAACCAGCTCTGACCCGACGCCTAGACTCCACCTGACCTCTGAAGATGTGTGTGGTATCTGGACCAAGACATTGGCAGCAGATCCCTGAAGTCCTGGAAGTAAAGGTGGACCTCCATGGATCAGATTTATGTGTCCAACACCTCCCACAGATGATCAATAATTGTCCTGAGGTTGGGATGTCCTTCCATTCCTTCCATTGTTGGTCTATTCTAACCACTGCAGACCAGGAACATCCGACAAGACCTGCAGTTATGGAGATGCTCTGACCCAGTCATTATGGATCTGGTCAAAGTCACTCGGTTCATTACGTTTCCTCATTTTACTGCTTCCAACACAGCATCTTCAATGACAAAATATTTCCTTGCTGCCTTATATATCCAACTCAATGAAAGGAACCATTGTAATAAAATAATCAATATTATTACCACTTCTCCTGTCAGTGTCAGAATGTTATGGCTGATCTGTGTACATTACATTTTTAATAGTGAAGCATCAGGTTTGTTGTTGCTGGAGCTGATTTGAGCTACTTTATATTCAGTTTTATAAACAGGGACGCAAGATAAATCTGAGGGCTCATCACATGAATAATTGAAGAGGAAAGAAGAAAAAAAACTTCTGACAGAAAAAAGTTCTAACATAAATCTTTTTTCTGTTCACCTTTCATTTTTAGTGATATGATGAACTGATCTTTTATTGAAATTAAACGATGTGAGATGTTCCGAAGAATAATCCATATTTGTTGGAACTGTTGACAACACATAGACATTTGAAACAACAGCTCGACTACACAATGCTTTCTGTTAGACACCAAAAAGACTGAAATCCACTGGATGTGTAGTTTTGTTTGTTTGTTTGTTTTTTTTTAATTGCATTATTCACTGTGTCGAATGTTCACCTGAGAAGTAAGTAACTCAGCTAACAAAGATAGTGGTGTAAAAGGTATCTGATTTAAATCTGAGATGTAGTGAAGTAAAAGCAGGAAGTGGAACTAAATGATGTAAAATAAAGGACCATAAAATTGTAGTAAAAGTACTTTCCACTTCTGTTGTTTACATCATTATCTCTACTTATATAATTGTACTTTCTTTCCTTTAGTGTGGAAACAAATTGTATAAATACAGACACTAATTAACTTTACATTAAATAAAGAAGGTGGATGTAAACAGTGTCTTTTCTGTGCAGCTTCCTGAACGACGACCTTTGACACGTCTGCTGTCAGACTGAGGGAATTAATCAGGGTAAGTGTCTTAACAGATTTTTTTCTGCTGACTTGAGATCCTCCACAATCACACCATGACAAACATGTCACTTTGCACATACGCGCGTATGCTTTCTAGTGTCATATGACGAAAACATGTTTTTCCCTTTGATCGGGGTCTGACTGTTATAATGAGGCCAAACCCTTTCCACGCGACTCCCCTTTCATCCAGATTAGACCAAATCCTGGCACGTTAAGATAATCTCCTGATCCCCTTTTGCTCTCACAAGACGCCTCCTCTGTGAGCAATAAACTTACTGGCCGTGACGCTCTCCAGGCGGATAGGCAGACCTGACTGGGCGGCGGCGAGGAGCTTCAGGGCCACGTAGAACTGAGGTGTACCAAAGAAACCCAGTCGCTTTGCTCCACACACCTCTGTCACCTGGAAAACACAGACTCTACTTCAATTTAGTGCACTGATATCAAGACATTTCATCAATCACACAATCATGTTATTCTGTAAAATTGTTTATAACTTTAATTGTTTACAGTTATTCTGGTTGTCAGGTACAATTCCCCTCTCAGAAACATAATCTACCCCAGTTCTATATAAAGATTAGGACTGTGATTATTTTACACTGTGATTAAGATAATATGTAAGGCAAAATTACTGAGTCCCATAACAGAATTAAGCGGTAGGAAGTAGTATGGGGGGGGGGGGGGGTAAGCAGCACGGTGGGATGTGCTTATCCATTAGCAGTTCTCCTTTTGATTAGAGGAACAATGAGCCCTTTGGGGGAGCAAAGAAGATTAGGATTACTTGAGGCAGCCAACAAAACAGTAACTGATAGACTATTTCTGAACAAATATGAATTTCTGAGTCTATTACTGCGGATGTGAACTCAAGCTCCTGTCTACACTGCAGATAAATAACTCTAACTAGAAACTCCTGCAGGACATTCATCAATTTGTCATGAGGAAGTGAAGTTAAAGACTCATACCAGTGGTTTTATTCAGCAAATATTCATCACTCAGAGCAAAAAAAAAAAAAAACCCAGCAAAGCATGACAAGATAATTATTTGGTGTTAAAAGTCTAAGATCTAAGGGTGTTGTATTTGAATGACCTGCAAATCAACCTGGTGGAGAAGATACTCCTGAAATGCATTATGGGAAATGTAGTGTTTTTGGAGCTTTACGCATACAAGGCACTTCAAGACAACGCATCCTTTGGCACTTGTGTTTTCACTTTACAAATTCTGTCTCTGTGTCCAACTAGGTAAAAATGCAACACTTAAACAGTCAAAGTAACTCTTTAAATAATCAACAAAATAATGAGTGACCTTTATCCCATATGACCTTAACATGACCTTAACATGTGCAGGACAGGGTGGGACTGACAGACGGTTGTGGAATAGGAAAAAAAAAAACTTATCAGACATTATTTACATTTTTAATAAACATGCATGTGTAAAATTGCAGTTTGCAGTACCTCAAGCAGAGTATTTTGTGTGTTTTCTTGTAACAGACACTATCAAAATGCTTACAGGTATGTGTGAATGAAAATACAGTGAGAGCATTTCATTACAGTGCTGTTAATACCCGTTGTCTAATGAGGTGGAAGGGGACGTTGGGGGGGGTGTTTGTGGCTAATATCGCCTTATGAGACATAATTTCTGCTTGACCTCCTCTGTATTTATCCAACAGCTTTCACAGACGCATTAGACCAAAACACAAAACAACCCTGGGCCAAAACCGGGGCTGATGGGAGACAGTGGAGGTCACATATACGCTGTGTGACGGAGAGCGGAGGTCAGCAGAGGAAGATTGATGAAGAGATTATTTCAGGAACACCATTGAAGGCCTTGAGAAACCGGACAGGCAAATCAGATGTATAGCCTGAGGAGGAAAGTTATTTTAAAAAGATGGAAAAGTGCTAGAGGGAACATCACTAGCGGCATGACTTTGCTAACATTAATAAATCATACGAGGTGTGAAGGATGAATGATCACTAGTGCGACAATTTTGGAACTTAAAGGTCAGCTAAAAGTATTCTATGTGACATTTCACCTAAAAAAAAAAAAATTAAATTAAAAAAAAAAACATATATATATGGGGAAGCAAAATTTACAATGAACATTTAGTTGTCTTTTCTCAGCAGGCACTACGTCAATTGTTTTGAAACCAAACATATATTGATGTCATAATCATACCTAACACTATTATCCATACCTTTTCAGAAACTTTTGCCCATATGAGTGATCAGGAAAGCAAACGTCAAAGAGTGTGTGATTTGCTGAATGCACTCGTCACACCAAAGGAGATTTCAAAAATAGTTGCAGTGTCCATAAAGACTGTTTATAATGTAAAGAAGAGAATGACTATGAGTAAAACTATTACGAGAAAGTCTGGAAGATACTATTAAAGAAGAATGGAAGAAGTTGTCACCCGAATATTTGAGGAACACTTGCGCAAGTTTCAGGAAGCGTGTGAAGGCAGTTATTGAGAAAGGAGGAGGACACATAGAATAAAAAGATTTTCTATTATGTCAATTTTCTTGTGGCAAATAAATTCTCATGACTTTCAATAAACTAATTGGTCATACACTGTCTTTCAATCCCTGCCTCAAAATATTGTAAATTTTGCTTCCCCACCCTGTATATACACACACACACACACACACACACAAACACACAAACACACACACACACACACACAGGTTCATACAATAACAAGTGGTGCCAGGCACCACAAGCCCCGTCCCTTGCCCCTCGCACATATTGTAGTTTATTTTGTAGCTGATGTTATGTGTATGCATGTGGTGATGTCAGCATATCAACTGCCCCCATATATGTGCCAAGTTTGAAGTAAGTTGAAACAAAATTGATGCTTTTATAGACATTTGAAATTTCGCCCATTATAAGTAAATGGGGAAAACAAAATTTAAAAAATTCATAAAAAATCTGAACTTTGACCTACTGTTCCTAAAATGTAATGAGATCTATTCTGAGTTACTTGCAATCTATAAGCCCAATTTGATGTGAATTCAGCCAATAGTTTTGCTGCTAGAGTGTTAACAAACAACCAAAAAAACCCAAAGAAACAAACAAAGAAACAAAGAAACAAACCAAAACAAAAACAATACCCCTTTCCTCCCCCTTCGGGGGGCGGGGTAATAATTGATCTCTATCATCACATATGACCATTAAAAAGTCACACAAATACGCAAAGAGTAAATCTCAAGTCTTAACCTTGAAGCCTCACGTTACTCAGGTCAGAATCAGGCAAAGATGAGTCATGTCCCCGCTGGAAGTAAAACTGAATTCTTAAATTCCCAAGAATTACTCTCCTTGTTTCCGGGTGATTGAGTGTGAGTAAACAAACAGAAGTCAGTGAGCAAGACTGAGCGTAAAACACTTATTTGCACTTATTTATGTAGCTGTAAGCTTTGCACTCCACCATTGTCCTAGATATGGGACCCAGTACTGGTCAATAATAGGCCCTTTTCCACCACAGGAACTTTTGCAGGAACTTTGAGCATTACCCGGAACTTTGAAAAACCCCAGTGTGTTTCCATCTAAATTACCTGGGTAAAAATCTTTCCCTCGCCCCAAACTTTTCCCTAAGAAGTTTCTGGTACAGAGGTAGTACTTTTCAGATTACCCAGAATTCTTGAGGGGCGGGGCTGTGTGCTGGAGAATGCTGATTGGTGGAGTACACTTGCAGCGTCCTGCATTCTGTTCACCCAGCCTTAAGCCACTGTGTGGGACAGCATACTTTGTTTTATTTCATTTCCACATGCTGAATCTTTTGATAATTCAGAAAATGGACCAGTGTATCCAGCCCAGGTAATCAGATTACATAATGAGCCTGTGTCATTACCGGTGCTGGAACAGTGAAGGAGGCAACATGTCACTGACCATGTTTGACCGACAGAGCAGTGACTGAGTACTCCTCTGTACTTGACAACGGACTATGACACGAGTTACCTGACGGAACCGCTAGTATGATATGTGATCTTTTGAAATAGTTTGAAATGAAAATTCCCTACAGGAACCCTTTAAGGAAATAAACATGTTTGTTAAATCCAAGTTATTTATGTTTCTACATATTTTTGAGAGTAGAAACACATTTTTTTCATTCATTGCTGCTGCTATAACTGCAGTGATAGTTTTGTTTTCATTCTTCCAAATTTTTCTCTAACATTTAGATTTGAGTTGTAATAACCTCATAAGAATAAATCAGCTGAATTCTCTTCTGTTTATTAAAGCATCTGTCAAAAGAGCTTCTCACACATGAGACACAGTCAGTGTTTTCTCACTTAAGTGTTTCTTTCCATATAATAGAGGTACATAAAACTTAGACATGTACATCAACTAAAAACTTAAAAGGCTCTAAAAATCACCACAGAAGTGTTAGAAACCTGAGGTATTTATTCTTTTCTTAAATGCTTAAATTTTCTGCAGCTTTGTGCTCCACTAAATGTCAGAGGAAAATATTGTAATTTTTATTTCACTACATTTGTCTTACAGTTACAGACTTCCATCCCCTTCCTGGCCGATGGAAACCATACAGGCTTTTATCCTTCATCCATTCTTTTATGGGTTGGAGAAAATATTTAAATAAATGAAACAAAGTTTCTAATAACCACCTTGGATTCTCATGAAAAGATATTGACACAAAACTGAAAACAGGCCTGTTCCTTTGAACTCATGACAAAATGACATTTAAGTACGGATGGGCATTTTAATAATGTAATGTGAAATACAAAAATCAAGCCAATTTAAGTCACATAGTCCATTTACTGTGACGTCCTTAACACTTGCGCTCCATGTAAAACTGTATTTTCATACTGTACTTAACTGTACTTAACACATGCATTAAATTAGGCAGAAACAGAATCATAAACAGGAGTTCTGCATCTCTATAAAGTTAAACATAAATCTCCCACCCAAAAACAAAAAATGAGTCACTTCCTCTCTAAATATGTCACTATGCTTAGCCTTTTGACTAATCAACTAATCAATAACTCATGGACATCCTTACTTTTTACAGATAAATGTGAGTAGGAGAGAGTACATATGCCCATAAAGTTAAAACAATGTTGTTTTCAGATACATTCCTCTTTTTATTCCTACTTAAACACATCAATCATCACCTTTGATTGATTTGATGAGTCCCAGTTACACTTTATCTATCAAGATTAAATCACATCGTCACAATCATTTCATGAAAAGAGGTACCACTAATACTGTAAAAAAGTATTTAAAATGAAATCAACCTTTTATATACAAGCTCAGATTTTAGTAAGAGGCTTTTTTCTATTTATTTTATTTCTTACCAGGGCTTTTATTGCTTTATTATCATTTGGTGCTTGTGCGCTACAACAGTATTCAGTAGAAACATACATTGTGCTTCAGAGGCATGAACGTTATAACTCAAACACTAGCAGTTTATCTACCTTTATTTTTCCATTTCCTGTATTTGGGAACAGACCTTTATTTGTTCATGTCGACCACACCCCCAGCCTTTATCCATGACCTGAGTAGTAACTGACATTACTTTAACTCACCACAAGGAGTGCTTCTGCTAATAAAACTGTTTTATTATGTCATTTGCACATTTGAGGGGAAACAGAGCTGGTATTTTAATACTTTGACAAATATATGTGTAATTTTCTTTATGAATACAGTGCTCAGAACATGCATGTATCAAATGCTGACTGTATTTTTAGTTTTGATTTTGCACCTGACCAGGTAAACTTTAAGTTTCAATGAGCTGTTATATAACTGCAAATGAGTTGAATCCCATTAAAGCCTCCATAAATGGATAGTCCAGAGTCTCAGGTTTCCAGAGGTATATAATATGTCTATATTTTAATAAAGTTAATGAGTGTGAAAGTCATTTACAACCACTCG